>NW_015641089.1:659081-659701 GCF_001515625.1 Sinocyclocheilus rhinocerous
ACTAATCAGAAATTAAGTTTTGATATATTTACGGTAGGAAATTTACTAAATATCTTCATAGAACATGATCTTTACTTAATATCCTAATGATTTTTGGCATAAAAGAAAAATAATAATAATTTTGACCCATACAATGTATTTTTGGCTATTGCTACAAATATACCCCCAGCGACTTAAGACTGCTTTTGTGCTCCAGGGTCACATATGATACTTAAAAAGTAGCTCCTGTATTATGGTGTGAATTCAAAAAGCAAACATTTTACTTTCCAGCCGTAATGTTAAAGTAACATACTTCTAGTGTATTACTCTAACTCTGCCTTTAATAAAATTATTGAATCATAATTAAATCTGTACATGATGAGTATGTAAGAACTGTCTCAGTTTTCAGATGAGTCTGTCTTACCAGAGCAGATTTTTTTGTTGTCATCTTAATACCACTTCCTGTTTTTGACAAAAGGGGGAGCTGCTGACTGTTTATTTGATGGCTTTGTATTTTTTCGGGGCGCTGAACACCTGTTGCTCAGGCCATGGCAGATCTGATGTGTGCTTTTACCAATAGATGGTGCTATAAATCTGTACTTTTAAAGGATTTGTACACTGACAGGTTTTTTTTTTTTTTT
>NW_015641089.1:659711-666572 GCF_001515625.1 Sinocyclocheilus rhinocerous
TGCAGTGTTGAAACATTAATATGAGCAAATCACACTATGAAGTTAAATTCAGAGGTTTTGAGCATACATTCCCCTTCGTTACTATTCTGTGATCAACTCTCGAGTGAATTAATTTCACAAAATATCATTTATTTATGAAAAGAAGCTGGAATCCCATTGACAGCAAGGTCTCTGCAATGCAATTAACATCACATCTGCATGGAAGAGGAAAATATTAATAATAACTTTTTTATTTATTCTAATCAACATTACATTTTGACGTAATGTTGATTCAAATGTGAGCGATGTTGTCTTGTTGTGATGCTCTTTGGGAAACACTGGTCTTATGTGCGCTTTTTCCACATTATCGCAACTCTGTGGTGGAATGGATTTAATTTACTTAATTTCTTGGGAATGTAAATGAGGCTGTGAGGGTTAGACGTTTGTCCAACTGATTTTATCTTTGCTGATGATCATTATGCTGACAATTCCTGATGACAGAAGGCTCTGATAAACATGTGTTGTGAAAGTTCGATGTGCATTTGTCCCACACAGTCTCATTTTCACTCTTAAAAATGTCAAATTTCAAATTTGTAAATTTTACATTTACATTTAGTCTGCTAAATGACTAAATGTAAATGTAAAAATTTAAAAATGGCATCTACTCCAGTGTTGTTATCATTAACTATTAATAGAACTATTAAAAAAGGTTTTTGATAATAGAAATAAAGTTGAAATACCAAAGAATATATAAATATTAGATGAAAAATTTAAATGAGAAGTGAAGTAAAGTACTTTTATGTTGCTATAACAATTACTACAATTAAAAATGGAATAAAAATAAATTAAAGCTAAATAGAAATATTTACAAAAAGTAATGAAATAACAGAAACATCAAATTACTAAAACTTAAACTAATATTAAAATGAAAATTGAAAATATAAAAAAAGAATATAGCATATAAATAATACTAAAATAACACAAGTTCTATTGGTTGTTGGAACCAGAATATTCAATAAATCTGCTGGAGTTTTACTTTAAAAGTCATAACATTTCATATATATATATATATATATTTGGTCTATACAGTGTCAATATCAATGGAATCCATTGTTGTTTTAGTTTGGACAAAAACAGATGAAACATTCTTAAAAAATATCTTCTTTTGTGCTTCACAAAAAAATTTGCCCCGTTAAAGTCGGCATGAAACGGAAGTTGCGATTGTCTTTTCTTCTCTGCTGTGACGTATATCCGAGTGAAACGGCATCTGAAATAGAAGTGACGACGACGATCAACGGCACAAAACATGCCTAAACAATGCGAGAGAGAGAGAGAGAGAGACTGCCTGAATGACTGAGGGCATCCTCCATCAGTTTAAGTCATATTCATGAAATAAAATAATAATTTGTTTGCGATGTTCTAAGAGTAATGTTGTCGTAATATCCTAATATCTTTTCCATGTTTAAGGGTAACGTACTCCCTTATGACTGGTGTCAGTGCTATAAAGTGAAGCATCAGCTTCAGCTTTTCCCCCTGTCCTTTATTCCAAAGTCACTGATGTCACTGCAGCTGCTGGCAGTTCCAGATAGCTCCGCCCTTGCGCCATAGCTCGTGACCGGAAGAGTAGAGGAGTCGTTTTGAGGGGGAGGGAGGGCTAACGTTTTTGATTAAAGATTACGAGGGCACATGAATTAAAAAAATAATAATTAAGAGCACGGTTAAATTATTTAGAATAAACACTACAGTATTCCATTAAAAAATAAGAATTTTCCATTTTGATTTCATGGTGACTTTAAGTTATCATGTGTCTGTTAAGTTGCATTAGAATAAACGGTTAAAGTTGCATGCAGTGCAGTGTGTGTGTGTGTTGTGGCCGTGACAGTGGCCTGATCCAGACGCTGGCAGCCACTCAAAGCCAGGACAGACAGAACAGAACCACAACTCCCGCTGCTGCTGCTGAATCTTGTGTTTTAGCAGACGGTGGGTTTATTTGTTATGGTCAGTCGAGTGTGTGTGTTTCTCAGGCCTCAGCAGTTTATAAAGGTGGGAGGAGCAGAAGTAAACTGGACAGGACAGCAGTTGAGCTGTGGGACGTGTTTGTGGAAACTTTCAACAGAACAACTGATGTTTGTTGATCTGGGAATGATTCTCAAACAGATGTTGTGCACTGCAGTTTTGGATCGAACTCTCTGTGGTTTCAAAACCATGCTTTTTTTGTTAACATGATTTGTTGATGTTAACTTGGCAGAAATCTGTTTGTTTCATTTGTTGTTCATTCAGTTTGAATGCATTCATTCTCTCTCTGGACTCTAAATATGGCTCGAGTCCCTCCTTCAGTTAGCGTTTTCATCTGTTTAATGGCTGCATGACTAATCGAAATAAAACCAAAATTATGATATGGCTTAGTGCTATTAGAAAATCACAAAGGCTGTGATTTAATTGAATAAATATATGCGCGGTGTCTTTAAGAGTTAAGCACAGCATTTTGTGTTCATTTACACGCGAGCAGCTCATGAGCTGGTGTTTTCAGCATCTTGGTTCACAGTAAATGCTTCTCCACGTGAACTTTATCTTCATCTGCATCCATTTGTGTTGCTTATAATGTGCATTTGAAAATGCAACATGCGCCAAAAGTCTTTCCAAACTTGTAATGAGAAGCGCTTATAAATAAAAGAGAAGCTTTAATGTCCCCATGTGGTTTTCCATCAAAATATAAGTTTGATGTTTTAACATTTGAAAATGGAAAAAGACAGCCATAAATATTGTGTTGTAATTTTACAGTAATGTTAAATAATTATTGCTGTTATATTATTTTCTTAAATATTTTTTAAATTTTAATTTTTACTTTTTTGTTCAATAAAACCATATGATTACTTGCTTTTGATATTTTATTTGAACCAATTATTGCCTCATTGCTATTGCATATGTATTTGAAGTCATTTTAAAGTCTATTGTTTGCTTAGGTCTGTTTTTATTAGCACAAAAAATCTAATTACTCGATTAATCGTCAGAATAATAGACCGATTACTCGATTACCAATATAATCGTTACTGACAGCCCTAAAATTGTGCAACCCTACAAACAAGCACAGCAAACATTTTTTTTCACATTTTAAATCACAATTGCAATTTTAATCAGACCAATCACAAAGTTTTCCCTAAAACCTGCCAGCAGGTGAGAACAGTGCATCTGATCGCTGAAGTACCAGCACACCTTTCATTTACAAGACACTAGGCTTGCCGCGATAGACGGTGATACCGGTGTTAAGCCGCAACACCGGTTATGTCACTTGCCCACCGCATCACCGACCCCCACCGTCGTTTAGATTTTTTTAATAGTAATAAAAATAATTTAGTTCAGTAAAAGAACAGACACTACAATTAAAAACTGAATGCGGCTGCTCAATGCAGCGTGCCGAACGACAGTCGCATCACAGATCAGATTTCATGTCTCCAGTGAGGAGAGTGAGTCGAGCCGACTGACAAGAAGAATAGGGTGAGGTGAGACAGAAAAGACGATCGCGGATGATTTAGTTTCGAAACAGGCATAGCTTGCCCTATAGCATGGTGTATTTTTATGTTATGTTAATGAAAGTTCTGTTTTATATATACGCTAAAGTGAGTTTGATGTATTTTGTTGTTGCATTCAAGCAATTGACGCCGAACTGCCGCTAATTCAAAAGTGAAAGTAAAATGCGCACGGCGCTTTTAAGCTATTAAAAAGCGAAGGAAAGCGAGGAAAAGTGGGAAAATTCAAACGAACTAAAAACGAACAATTGCTTTACTCCGAATTGCCGCTATTTGAAAGTGAAAGTAAAATGGGCACACCGCTTTTACAAGCTATTTAAAAGCAAAGGAAAGCGAGGAAACCATCACAACCCTACAAGACACATGTGCTGAGGAATTGGCTCATGTCTTAGAGGTTACTTGTGGAGAATGAACTTTGCACTTCTTCTTTGCAGACGCTTCATCATCTCTTATATAATGGCATTAGGCGTGTGTGGTGTTTCTGTGGCACTTACGGGTCAGTGATGCTCGCTGACTGACGGCTGTTGAGTTGAACTGGCAGGCAGGTGTCGTTCTCAGGGGCCGTTTACACTACAACGTTTTCAGACAAAAACGGGAAACTTTTAATGCGTTTTGCCTGTTCGTTTACACGACAACAGCGTTTTGGGGACTGAAAACGCATATTTTTGAAAACTGGTTTCAAAGTGCAAGTTTTTGAAAACGCCACCGTTATCATTTCCGTGTAACCACCAAAAACGGGAATATTTGAAATCGGTGACATCATGCGCGTGCGTAGTACGTGTTAGGTTTGTAGACATGCGCAGTACGTGTCGATTTTAAAGGCAAGCGCGAACACAGAGCATGTGGAGTGATGCTCTCTTTTGAGTCGACTTTAAAGTGCCCCTATTATGCCATTTTGAATAATGCCTTTCATGCAGTGTGTAATATAGCTGTATGTGAATGTAAACGATCTGCAAAGTTGAAAAGCCGAAAGTGTACGATAAATAAAGTTATTGTCTCCCAAATGAAAGAATCGACTGTGAACAGCCTAAACGAGTCATCAGTTATTCGAATCCCTCTTCCGTGACGGCTACACATCACGGGTAACACATTTGCATAATGGCCGCCTATGTTCTACATTGGCCAGCCGCGAACAACTTCACAAAACACTTGCTCTTGAAAGATGGATCAGTACCCAGTTTGTTTGGACCAATCTGGCTCCACTGAATCACAACCTGTAAGTATGATAAATAATAGATGTTTATATTTTCTATCGAGCGTTCAAAATAGAGAACTATGGCAATGGGCGTATCATTTCTGACACGCGATGTACGCGGTAGACCAATCACAACAGACTGAGCCATCTGACCAATCAGAGCAGAGCAGGCTCACGAAAAGGAGGGGTTTAGAGAGACTGAATCTTAGAACTGCTTCGAACGAATCGTTTGAGATTTGTTGGAAAATGAGATGATATTAAATGCGTATTTTGAGAAAACGAAAGTGTTTTTGACATTGCATGCATGTAAACCTATTGTAGGAGACTCCCGAAACAATATTAGGAACCTTAAATATGGGCACTTTACAGGAGGAATTCCTCCTCCTGTTCCCACAGATGAGAGAGGTTTTCACCAGAGACACTGCAATGTTAAAATAGATCAGAGAAAGTTATATTCCAGCTTAAAAACATTGATAATAGTTTAGGAAAAGGTCTCAGATTGGTAAAATAAGTAAAAGCAAAGTTGGGAAGCTAAAAACCAGATTATTTATGCTTAACATCTTAATATGTTGTCTAATAGCTGGCCTTTTACAGTGTCACATTTAGTGAATGCTTTAATCCAATCGAGAGCGTCTGTCATTTGTCAACATTTCATTTTGACATTGTTTGACATTCAGCTGTTTTTGTCTTTAACCCACAAACCAGATGAACAATCGACAATAAAATCCACAGGCTGTACACTCAAATAACAGCCTGACTGCTGTGACATCAGATGAATCAGGCAAATTACAGAGAGGTTAAAAAAAGTGAAACAGCAGTTTTCGAGCTGAACTCGGTGCGACCTCGAGCCCGATATTCATAAGCAACTATTCCAATAAAATTACCTATAATTTTATGTTTTAAACCAAAGATTTCCTCCATATAATGGTAAGTTTCATCTGCCCACGCGGACATCAACGACATAAAACCGTCTGAAACTCAATTTCCACCAAGAGTGAAGATGTTTGGGCAAAAAATTATGAGGGGAAAGTCAATCGAGTGTCAGATCTAATTAAGTGCTGAACTTCTATGAAATTTCCTCTCTCTAATTTTTTTGATGTTTTCATTTAGCGCTGAAGCTTTTCATCTGCTTCCCAGCAGTCCTGTGGGGTTTTTGATTCCCCCGAACATCAAAAGAGCAAACGATTACAGCTTTGGGGCTGTAAAATGCATGTTAGTTCTTCCATAAATCAAGACTATCACGAATCGGCCACATCTGATCGCTTCAGTGAGAGGTGCATCATGAAAACTGGACTCGACTCCACGGGGAACTTGTTGAGTGCTGGGTTCCCGTGAGAGAGGCGTTCCGGGTGCTGAAACCTCAGGAAGGCTTTGATAAGCTCTCAGCGTGTCTGCGTGCCCTGAGCGCCAGCCGTCGAGTCCCCTGCGATAAGCGCCGCCAGCTGATTGGGCGACAGTCCCACGCTCGCAGAACCAGGCTGCGGTTTGGTTGCATGTTTGTCTTAGCGTTAGCAGCTAGAGATCTGCAGTCTGTCCCGATGCACTGGACAGTCTGAGCGTGGCCCTTTGGACTATTACCACTGGCCTCTGCTAGTCACAAATAGACACGTGTGCGTGCAATTTTTAGCATGCTCGGGTTTTCTATGAAAACGGGAATAGCTTTCCCAGCACGGCTATATTTACACTACTGGTCAAAAGTTTGGAATAAAAATGTTTAATGTTTTTGAAAGGTATTTTCTGCTTATCAAGGCTGCATTTATTTAACAAAAATGAAACAGAAACAGTAACATTGTGAAATATTATTACAATTTATAATAACTGTTTTCTATGTGAATATATAGTAAAATGTAATTTATTCCTGTCATCAAAGCTGAATTTTCAGCATCATTACTCCAGTCTTCAGTGTCACATGATCTTCAGAAATCATTCTAATATACTGATTTGCTGCTCAAGAAACATTGCTGATTATTATGGGTAATATTTTTTTTAAATAAAATTAATACTTCTGTTCAGCATTGATGATTTAAATTGATCAAAAGTTGCATTCAAGACATTTATAATGTTACAAAAGATTTCAACTTGAAATAAATGCTGTTCTTTTGATCTTTGTGTTCATCAAAGAATCCTGAAAAATAAAATGCATCACAGTTTCCACAAAAA
>NW_015641089.1:671378-684814 GCF_001515625.1 Sinocyclocheilus rhinocerous
TCTATGTGAATATCTGTTAAACTGTAATTTATTTCTGTGATGCGCAGCTGTATTTTCAGCATCATTACTGCAGTCTTCAGTGTCACATGATCTTCAGAAATCATTCTAATATGCTGATTTGCTGCTCAAGAAACATTGCTGATTATTATGGGTAATATTTTTTTTAAATAAAATTAATACTTCTGTTCAGCATTGATGATTTAAATTGATCAAAAGTTGCATTAAAGACATTTATAATGTTACAAAAGATTTCTATTGATCTCTAAATGCCTCTAAATGCTGTTCTTTTGAACTTTATATTCATCAAAGAATCTTGAAAAAATGAAAAATCAATAACTTTCAATAATATTTTCAAAATTGATAATACTGTTAAAAATGGATAATTGAGCAGCAAATCAGCATATTAGAATGATTTCTGAAGATCATGTGACACTGAAGACTGGAGTAATGATGCTGAAAATACAGCTGCGCATCACAGAAATAAATGAAAAATCAATAACTTTCAATAATATTTTCAAAATTGATAATACTGTTAAAAATGGATAATTGAGCAGCAAATCAGCATATTAGAATGATTTCTGAAGGATCATGTGACACTGAAGACTGGAGTAATGATGCTGAAAATTCAGCTTTGATCACAGAAATAAATTACATTTTAACATGTACTACAAAAGAAAACTTTTCTTTTAAATTGTAATAATATTTCACAATATTACTGTTTTACTGTATTTTTGATCAAATAAATGCAGCCTTGATGAGCAGAAGAGACTTCATTCAAAATAAAAAAATAAATCTTAATTCCATACTATTGACTAGTGTATATTCTGATGAAGCTCATGCGAAAGCGTGAAGGTTGGCATTTTTCTGATCCTCTAAGTGCTCGACTTCTCCAATTAAAGTTGCTTTTTGTTGGTAATTGTTGTGTGTTTCCCAGACTGTCATTAGGTGTAGCGTGCAGCATCTCGTTGCCAGTTCTGCAGTAAATGAGCGTTTCTCCACCGAGCGGCTCTATTACCGTCAGCCTCCGAGGGCACAGACTTTGTAGACGTGTAATTTTCGCAAGGTTTTTAAAACACAAAACAATCTTTAACTTTCTCGGCTGTAGCTTTGAGCTCTTCACATGGCAGAGCTGTGGCCTAACATGAGTCCGGCTCGCAACATTTCTTGAGGTCATTACAAATATATATATTTTTTTACTGGCAGTATCAAGAAAAGTGCCATATAGGCCTAAAATAAAATTTGTCATTTTTGAACCACACATTTAGGATATGACTCTGTGTCAGATCATGTTACCATTGGTTTGTCTATTTATTTATTTTTGTTGGTTTGTTTATTTTATATTTGTTTTTGATACATCCGGTAGAAGTAGGGCCAGACTTAAGCTTCCAGTGGTGCAAACTTATATAATAACAAATAAAAATACATTTTAATGTTTATTTTTTAAGAACATTTCTACAATGTCCTTAATGTTTTATGTATTGGGCTGCTACTTTATCCAGTGTAAGATCTGAAACATTTGAACTGTTCATTCATTTATATATATATTTTTTTTTTTAGTTTTTTTTGTCTTTTTTGTCTTTTGACTTGTGCTTTAAATTTAGTCAATATTTTATCATGTCATTCATTAATTTTAGTGCATTTGAATATCACTAAAATTACAGTTTTGGTCAATAAAAAAAAAATTTAGTTGCAAAATGACAAAAACAGTAGGGATGGTAAAAAAAATTGTCAATATTTTATCATGTCATTCATTATTTTTAGTACATTTGAATATCACAAAAATTAGTTTTGGTCAATAAAAATAAAAATATTTAGTTGCAAAATAACAAACAGTAGGGCTGGGTAAAAAAAAAAAATTTGATTTCTCAATTTTAATTGATTCTCATTTTTATAAAACGATATAGATTCTTAAATCCCAAGAATCGATTAGTCGAGCCTGTTTTCTGTTAATGAACAGAACACTGTAGCACGCCTCCCATCCAATAAATCACAATAAGCTTTGTGCTTTGTTACTTTTGATCTGAAACAAAGTCTGTATTTCAAAAAACGAATTGGAGTAGAAATATAAAGTCAGTATTATACCTTTATTATAATAAAAACTTAAGTGTAATTTTAGTGTCTGTATACAAATCAGTTAATTTTAACATTTAATATTATAGTAATGCAGTACCAACTGACTCTTGTGCATATTTTACAGCATTAGTTGAGAGATTCCCCCCCCCCATGCACTGTATCTGATATATATCCAAAATAATCGAATTAGAATCAGAATCGAATCACAAGCTTTTGTTTGATTTAATTGAAGGGTTTTAATTGTTGTTTTGTTTTTTTTAAAGAAGTCTCTTCTACTCACCAAGGCTGCATTTATTTGATTAAAAATACAGTGAAATCATTAATATTGTAAAAATATTAGGTAACACTTTACTTGAAGGGGTGTGCATAAGACTGACATGACACCTTCATAATCATGACATGACACATGTCATGAATATGAAGGTTTTATGCATGTTTATGATGACAACTGTCATTAAGTGCCATTCGCTCAGTTATGTCATTTTTAATGTAAATATGACATTATTTGACCTAACCCTAACCTAACCCTACCTCTACCTTACCCCCAACCATAGCCCATAACAAAGACATCTCAAACAATGTCATCTTTGCATTAAAAATTACATAACTGAGCGAATGACACTTAATGACAGTTGTCATAAACATGCATAAAAACCTTCATATTCATGACATGTCATGTCATGATTGTGTAGGTGTCATGTCATGATTATGAAGGTGTCATGTCAGTCTTATGCACACCCCTTCAAGTAAAGTGTAACCAAATATTATTACAAATTAAAACAACTATTTGATGAAAAGAAAGTTCAAAAGAACAGCATTTATTTAAAATAGAAATCTTTTGTAATGTCAGAAATGTCTTTACTGTCACTTTTGATAATTTTAATGCATCCTTGCTGAATAAGTGTTCATTTCTCTCTCTCAAATAAAAAAAAGAAATAAAAAAAAATCTTACTGACCCCAAGCTTTTGCACAGTAGTTGCACCATTGTTAGTTTATTCTATAGTGTTTTTCTAGGTTTTAATTTATTTTTTTTGTCATGATGCATGTTTTTACATCTCATTATCGATCTAAAAACACTGAACCCCTGTCCTTCAGCAACATCCCTCCTGTATATTTTGTTTGCTTGTTTACATAGTGAAGGAATGATGCCTGTAAAGAGCTGAGTCAGCAGCTGTGCACGTTTATGTTTGTGCGTGTCTGCCTGTCTGTCTGACTGTGAGCTCACGCCGCATGCTAATGAGAGAGCGGTGACCACGCAAATCTCAGCACTGCCCACACATACAGCGTCCTCACTGACACTGGACTTCATCCAGCTGCAAATATACACTGGAGTTCATGAAGGGCTAAACCAGAGCATGACATAAACGCAACCTGACAAGCCCGAATCGCTACATTTACACAAAACAAGCGGCGCACAGATGGCACTGCGTTTAGACCTTTACAGTCTGGCCGTCTCGTCAGGGTGGACGCCGATGGTGGCCTGGTAAGTTTGTGTGAGCTGCACCCAAGAGTGGCACATTACCGACGCCAGGACGCGGCCTTCCCAAAATACCGCCCGTAACGAGCGGACGGCAGGGTTGTCCTTGTGCTTTTTTGAAAATCAGTATTGATACCTAGAATACATCTCTTGTTCTTCGTAAGCCTATTTTGCGTCTTACGTCTGCTATTTCTGTGCATTTAGAGAGGGAGGTTTTCTGAGAGAATAGAGTCCACGATTAGAACAAACGCTCGGCAGATTAAAACCCGGCAAAATCAACAAACACAGAGCTGCCGGACAGGAGGACTGTAATTCCTCCACCCTGCTCTCGGGAGACGTTTAAAGGTGACTAGCGACATCAAATGGAATTACAAAAATAAAGAGAGTTTCCAAAAACATTCCCAAACACTCCTACCGCCCCTTCCACCCATGTTTTTCATTGTTCTTTCAAACGTAACTCATCGATTGAGCCAGATAGGTGCGTTTGGAGTTCTTTTGGTATATTTTAAATGGTATATTAAAATTATTATAATAATTACGTTATTATGGTATATCATTGTTATTATTCTTTATTAAGATTTTAATATTAATATATTATAATATTATTATTATTATTATTATAGCAGATTATATATTATACTATATTACTAGAGCGCCAAAAGTTACATAGTGCTGCTTTAAAGCCAAACACACTGGAATGAATAATTCACTGAAAACACAACGTGAGTCTCTGTTCTCTCTGCAATCTCTGATGTAATCAGCCTGGTTTCCTTTACATTAGCGCTGTTTTGGACGGATTGTTTGAATGCATTCGCTTACTGGATCATTGGACTGAAAACTTTCCCGGAGTTTAGCGGCTTAAAATGATCTGATCGCAAGCAGAGAAGCAAAAATTGTGTTAAAGGGTTAGAATAGAAATTGTGCTTCAGTAATTTTGCGTTAATTGCGTTAAATTATTTTAACGCGTTAAGGATTGTAAAATTAATCGCATGCGTTAACGATGACAGCCCTAATTTATATATATATATAAAATCTGTATTATAATCTTGATTATGTATTTGCTCTGCAATTATTACTTTTTTCCACAGAAACCACAATTTTCAGCAGTTCTTTTAGTTGTTAAAAAAAATTTATTTAAAGGGGAGGTACAATGCTGTTTCATACATTCAGAGTTGTTTACACTGTTAAAGAGTTGGGTTCTCATGCTAAGCATGGACAAGGTTTCAAAAAACAATTTGGAAGACGAGGGTGGAACTCCTTATATGGGCATTTCTCCCAGAAGAATGTGCCCCCGCGTGCACATCGACCAGAGCGAGAGCGAGATCGCGCCAATCAACTCGCTTCATCCGGCGGCAACGCTACACGGGACTCGGTCAGGAAGAATGTCTCCAAAGAAGTGTGTTGTAGACCACAAGAAGTGGTTGTAAGGGAAAGATAACTTTGTTCAGCTTCCTAAAGAACCCAGCGTTATGTAAACAGTGGATACAGTTTGTTTTTCCGGGGCAGCAACGGAGTTTCACAAGTGTGTTTGTTGACGAACGTTTTATAAACAAGGCCCAGTTCGACGCTGGATTTGCACATCGTTTGATACTGAAAGATGGAGCAGTCCCAGCTATAAAAGATCCCGGTCATGATTCAGAACTGCAGACGGTAAGTGAAACGGCATCAAATGTCTGTTTTGTTGGCATTTGGCGCTCAAGTGCTCGTCACTCTTTAGCTCCGCCCACGGCGCGCCTCCAGGAGCTCGGCTTTTTCCGGAGAGAATCGTAAAGCTGTATCTTTCTTTTATAAATATGATAAAACTAAAGACTTTTTGGAGATATGAAGGATGCAGTACTACTCTATAGGTACTCAAGATTAACATGAGATTGGGTGAAACTGTGTGTGTTATGCCCCCTTTAAAGAATGTTTTATAATCTTGATTATGTATTTGCTCTCAAATGATTTTTTCCCCAAATCACAGAAACCATCATTTCCACCCAACAGTCAAGTTGTTTAACGTAGAAGCAACATACACTAAAACTCAAGAGGGAATCGAGCCCGTTAGAAACCAGCATAATTTGACCATGGGTAAAAAACAACACTTTTCACCTCTAATTCTGAGTATCAGGTTTATCTGTGGCCTCTTACAAAACGTGATTGTGCTCTTTCAGCATGTTTGGAGCAGTTGTGCAAAAGCTTGTGTAGTGATGCAAGGCCCGTATGAACACAACGAGTGACTCAATAGCGTTCGGCACTGAAAGGTGCCATTTCCCCAATCTCACTTCTTCATGCGCTTCCGCCCGCGGTGTCAAACTCTGCCACTTTCCCAGGCTGCGCTGCCCATGCGCTCAGATTTACCCTCAGATGCCCACGTGGACCTGACATGAAGCTAATGCAAAATGATGTGTAGATAACACAAGCCTGGGATGCTGTTGCCATTGCATGATATTCCACAAACATGCTTGGTGGAGTCTGTTCAAAGCCCCTTTTTGTTGCATGCTAAAATGCAATAAATGTTTTCCGTTCTTTCTCTTTTTGACACTATAAAGATGCATTGTGCATTGGAAGACAGCTTTAAAGTGGCATTTAATTTACACAAAACCAAAGGCCAAACTAGCTATTGTTTTGTATTCCTGGAATGGGTTGTTATTTCTATTGTGTTGGAGGCCTTTAGCAGGTTTGGCTAAATGAATTCACCCACAATGCATTGCATGTATGACAGTGACGTGTGTTTTGACAGGTGCGTTACCTGAAGATCATCGAGAAGAGCGGCTATCAGGCCCTGCCGTGGGTGCGATACATCACCCAGAACGGAGGTAAAACACTCTCTCATCCTCTCTTCTCTCTTTCTCTATTTTTGTCGTTGTTTTTCCACAGTGTTGCTTAATTGTTGCCAAATACCTGCAATGCAGTGCAGAATGATGGGAGATTGGTGTTAAATGTGGAGGTGAAATTGTTCTGTGAAAAGAGGATGTTCAGGACAGACGCGTGCGAGATGGTGAAACCCTGATAAAATTAGAAACGCTGGTACAGTGTGTGGTGCATGATGTTGTAGGAGATTTTCTTTCTCCGAATTCGCATTTTGAACTTTGACACTGTGTGTATCGTTACAACCGAGAGCTCCATATGTTTCACATATATTTTAGTAGTCGGAGTTATATTTTTATATTATATTATATATTTTTTTATTATTTATATTATATTTATATTATTATTATTACTACTACTATTCATTTTTTTATCTAGGTATTTTTCAACCAATTCCACCTATACATACAAAATATTTTGTTGCTTTTTCTTTTTCTGTATGTGAACTAAAGTACGAAAGTATTTATCCATAACCGTCATTTTTAACCTAGCATTCATTGTAGCTAATTAAATAAGAAAGATATTAAAAATCAAATTACAAAATAAAAAGCTACAAATTATCAGAGCATGTTCTTTTTTTTTTTTACTAAATGAACACAATAATTACATTGTCATTTATATACAGAAATATTTTTTGTCTCTGTTATGTTTACAAAAAATTGTTTAATATATTTATAGTGCATGTATTTTTGACATTTTAAAGATGTCAAACAAGTCATTGAATCAATTCATTAAAATGGACAGTTGTAACTGATTCACAGAAGTGAAATGAAGTTTTTACTAGTGATGTTTAAACCAGAGACACTATTAAACGCTCTCAGGGTTGTGAAACTAATCTAATGACATGAAATGTAAAAGCCATGTACGAAATACCAAGTGCACATATTGCAAAATTGTTGCTAAATTTTCTACAATCGTGTAAACTCCGGTTAGCAGTCTTCCTCTAAGAGTGCTGCGTATTTTATCACGACTGCATCCAGCGTCTGTTCATAATCATCATTTAAGTTCATTTTGTGAACCCATGTCTCAATCTTATTGACTGATGGAGTTTTTGATTGTGTTTTGATGGGTGGAGAGAGAAAGTTCAGCTGTCACAAGCTTTTAACTTTCCCCCCGTATTTCAGTTTTTTCCCGTTTCCTGTCGTTCTGTGCATTTAATTAAGCATCGCTCATTTCCTTCTTTCTTTGCAGACTATCAGCTGCGGACTCAGTAAACGTGAAGAATTAGCCTGGAGCACCATGGGTCAAGGAAGCGTCTCTGTCTGGCTCTCTTTCTGCTGTATGTAGAGGCTCCACACTCATCTGCAGTATTCATCATTTCAAACAAATACAAGTTAGATCTTAGATTTATGGACTGCAATTGAATCTTTAATACCGTGTTACTTAGATTTTGTCCAAATCTTCCCATATTGAATCTTACGAAACTCTCCAGAACATGTGAATCATATGAATCTTTACTTGGAAGAATCACATGAATCTTTACTTTTGGATCATTGAGATATTTTCCTCTATTGTTACATTGTTGTCATGATATTTAATCACATTCCCTTCGAATTCTCATTGATTCTTTTGATTTTGTGTTGAAATACGAGCCTGACGTCTATGTGAGGTTTTCCTCAAGAACACACAAATGCTGATTCGCTTGTATTGAATCATTTTGCATTCATTCCACAAGTTTTAATTCACATACTGCAGATGTGTGTGTGTGTGTGTGTGTGTTCAGTGTCTACGTGTGTTTGACAGTAAACGGGAATCATGTTCCTTTACGTTTCATGAAATGAAATAACCAATGATACCACGTCACATCTCAACGGAGGAAGTGTTCATACGTGTCACATTTCAGATGCATTCATACTGTAAACTCTTCATGTTTAGAATGGAGAGCCGTTCATTTGCGGTTATTTATCAGATGAATTCAACAAACGGTCACAGCGATAGTATGTTGCAGATTACAGTGTTTGTTACGTCAATAAGTCCAAAAAGGTCAAATGAATCGACTCTTATTGAAGCGTTTGTATTTCTAGGTCATGGTTTCGTTCAGTATTTCACTCCGGGAAGTCCTCAGATATTGTTTTCTAACATTCAGTATTTTTTGATGTCATTCCTGCACACTGACTATATTATAGTTTATTTATAGCTCTGGGATCTGTTCACAGTACCTCATGAGTTTACTACTGCTAAAATGCAGAATTACACTTGATTTTTAACTGCAACTGAAATCTAAAGTCAACCATGGTGCCATTTTGAAAATAGAAGACGAAGTAGAAAACATTTGTTTGTTTTTTTGTATTAATTTGTCTAATTTAATTTGCCTTTAAAGGATGGAATGTGACGGTTACCATGTTTACTATGGTACTGCATGCAGTGGAGCTGAAATGTGACATAATTGTATTCCTCTCAAAATGTTCCTGTATCTCACGTAAATAATTCACCTCTCTGTACACGTCAAGCATCAATAAAGTAACTGTTTAGAAAATACCTCGTCTGATCTGTCTCATAATTACGGAGCCCCGCACATGACATGCAAGAAAAAATAAATCAATATTTACTAATTCGTTCCCTCGATGTACTAAAACGTGCACACGATTACTATTTCGTTCCCTCGATTTATAAATCGTGTGCATGACTTCGCAAATCGAGGGAACGAATTAGTAAATCGTGCGCACAATTTATAAATCGAGGGAACGAAATAGTAAATATAAAAAAATATATATATATATAACAATCTAATAATATATAATATACTTTAATCAGGTTTGAAATTTGCAGTTTATTATATACATTATACACACACGTATAAAGATGTTTTTAATTTTTTATATTACTAATAATACATAATATGCATTTTTTGAAAATAGCAGTTTTATTTTTAGAAAATGGCAGTTTATTGAATGAATGAATTAATGTGCAGTTTATTCTGGCCAAGAACTATATATACATGCATTCTTAATAATATATTAATTATAATATACATGCAAGCATACTTTTAATAAATTAACCACACAAGAACAGCATAACCGGGTCAGTCTTTAACATTCAAACATGTATTAAAATGCACTAAATTTGACCATTTTCCTTGAATTATCCAGACCAAGTTGATCCAATCCCCATAGTACATGGTTTAATGTTTCTATCTTTACCCAAAATCATGTCATTAAATATAAAAATGATCAAATTCATTTTATAGCTGATTTTTCACGGCTTTGGTAACTGTTAAATGTCTCGAGTTTGGTGTGCTTGTAGTTTGAGGTGTTGGTTTGGGCTGATGAAGTCCTGTAACGGCTGCAGGACAGTCATGCACCAGTCCTTTGACTGTACTTGCCCTTTTATTTGGCTATCGTTACCCAAAATCATGTCATTAAATATAAAAATGATCAAATTCATTTTATAGCTGATTTTTCACGGCTTTGGTGACTCTGTTAAATGTCTCGAGTTTGGTGTGCTTGTAGTTTGAGGTGTTGGTTTGGGCTGATGAAGTCCTGTAACGGCCGCAGGACAGTCATGCACCAGTCCTTTGACTGTACTTGCCCTTTTATTTGGATGCCATTGTCCTGTTTTTTAATGCAACAGTTCTTGGCCCATGAGCACGACTCCACCTGCATGTCTAATGCAAAAGCCTTCTTATTTTTATTTAAATTAATAATCGTTCCTTTTTCCCATGGTGCCATTACTCTCAGTTTTGGTCTGTTGTACACGATCAAGCAGCAAAAGCTTTGAAAGATTATTTAAGGATAATCAGATATATGGTTTTTGGCATCTTCTGCATTACGCCCACATTTTAACATTCATTTTTCTTGGCATAGATCGGCAAGGCTTAGTTTTATTGTTCTGAGAAACTGTGGAGGTGGAATATAGTGTCCGGATAAGTCACGAAATCAAGTTTCGATTAGTCCGGAAAAGTGGAGAGTGTTGCTTGTTAAAATTCATAAGCTGTTTATTTCATAAACATGGTGATCACTTAAGCGTTCCTTATGCAAAAGTTTGAATTTAATACTTTGATTTAGCAAAGGTGCATTAAACTGATCAAAAGTGACAGTAAAGACATTTAATGTTACTAAAGTTTCACATTTTCAAACAAGGGAGTTTAAAAAAAAATTCAAATAAATGCTGTTCTTTGGAACTTTCTATTCATCAAAGAATCCTGAAAAATACAATGTATCAAAGTTTCCACAAAAATATGAAGCAGCACAACTGTTTTCAACATTGATAATAATCAGAAATGTTAAATATTAGAATGATTTCTGAAAGATCATGTGACACTGAAGACTGGAGTAATGATGCTGAAAATTCAGCTGCGCATCCCAGGAATACATTATATTTTAACAGATATTCACTTAGAAAAATGTTATTTAAAACTGTAATAATATTTCACTGTTTTTAATGTATTTTTGATCAAATAAATGCAGCTTTGGTGAGCAGTTCTTTCCAATAATGTTAAAAAAGCTTACCAAGCCTAAATGTTGACACAAAATGTACATTAAAATAAGCTTTAACAGAAGATATTGCACATTTTATTTAATGCGTTTGACCATCCTGATAAACTATAGGAATGTTTACTGTTGGTATCAAATGTTTTACAATTATTATTTCCACCTTTTATGAATAAATGCCGTTGTTATGGTTACTGTTTGGTGTTCTGGACTGAAAAACAGGCGCTTGTCCTCTGGTTCATCAGGTTTGTGTAGGAGTCGAAAGGACAAAAGCTTTTGAAAGCAAACAGGTAAAACACACTTCCACACCACACGTTCATTTCTTCCATTCATAGCGAACACATACCTCAGAGCAGGTTCTCACCGCATACGCACAAACAAAACCACAAGAATGCCAAACCGGCTGGATGGAGCACAATGACGATTGAGCCACTGACCGGAACTCTTCCTGGCACCTCCTTCTCTGTGACGTCTGGCACAGAGTGTGGGATTTCTGCATAGAAAAGAGAAAGAAAGAGACCTCTTATTAGCTCATATGGTAACTCTACATCCATATGACATATATAAAGTGAGGTCCAAAAGTCTAGGACCACTTTTTGTATTTAAAACATGGTAAAAAATAAATAAGACAGAAATATTTCAGATTCTGTTCCATTTTTATGACTTTTTGTGCAGATGGTCAGATTTTCTGATGCTTTCTTTGGATCTAAAAACATGCTGGAGAACATGATCATCAGGTCACTGAAGCAAACGACAAACTCTAAATTCAACTTTTTACTCATAATTTGTATGAATATTAAAATAAATGTTTTGCATAAAGAAGTTATTTAATTGATGCTTAAAACAAGATTTAATAATAATAAAATAACGATAAATTAAGATTTCTTCACTATTTTTTGTTATATACATACATACATATACATACAGTTGTGGTTAAAAGTTTACATAATCTGCAAAATGTTAATTATTTGACCAAAATAAGAGGGATCATACAAAATGCATGCTATTTTGTTTTTTTAGTACTGACCTGAATAAGATATTTCACATAAAATACACACACACACACACACATAGAATTGAAAACATTTTTTAAATTAATAATAACTCATATTTTTTTAAGCATAAACCTCAGAAAAGTTTAATTCATGCTTAAAATATAGAAAATATTTAAATATATATATATATACTTTTAAAAGAAAACATTTGAAATTGGGCAAGATATATTCAACTTTCAAATAAACAAATAAATACAATTTTTCGCTGGTATGATTTGTAGACAACATTGTATTACATTAAAAATGCAGAACAGAAATATTTTCACTAGTGGTCTCAGACTGTTGGGCCCCTCGCTGTCACATTCACATTTGTTATAGTAGTACTTAGTTTCCAAAACAGGTGCATTTAGTCTAAAAGTCTTACTGCACAAATCTCTTGCAGTTTAATTTCATTTCCGCCGCTCATGAAATGTAGGGCAGCGGCGTGTGTACGTGTCAGCGGGGTTGAATATGATCAACCCACGGGGTAATAAAGCGTCCTGTGAATGAGTTTTACTGACTGTAATTTCATCCTATTATGAAACTGGAACAGATTAGCATCGTTTCATCGGGTCACACAAAGCATCGTCGCACGGAACCCCCGTGTTCTGTTTCAACACGGAATGCCGTCGCCTAGCAACGCGGGCTGAGCGAGGGAAGCCCTGGTTACGCGATCGAGCGCGTGACGTCAAACGCCAGCTATTCACTCGAGGGGCGCGGAGATAAAACTCAAGGAATTCTTTCACCTGCATTGCAAAAGATAAGCAGTTAACGAGTCGGTGAAAAACCAGTCGACGGAGCACCGGAAGAAAAGCATCCTTACTTAAAAGTGTGTGTGAATGGTGCAGGACGCAATCAAGCAGGCGAGCTTACCCTCTAATTTACAGTGTCGCGGGAGGCCGCAGGGAAACAATGCAAACTCGCCGAAATGAGCTTTAATTAGTGGCCTGAAATAAATTGCAGGTGGTAAAGCTGATGTGACAGAGGTTGCATCAGAAAAATCCTCTCGGTAACATAAACCGGTTTCTGCAGTGAGTTTAAATGCACAATTATGCATTGATTTATCAGCCAGCATGCATCGTTGTGGTTTCAGTCAAACCTGATCGGCACACCTAGATTTTTACCCATTACCCAAATTTTGCCTATACATGCAATAAATGACTTTATTGGAAATCTGTCAGCTTGCTCGATGAGAGAGTTTATGAACAGCAAAAAACAAAAAAACAAACAAAAAACCTGACAACGATATTATGCAGGGAAGCTTATTCATTTTTTGTTAAACCATTCTTGTGCTAATTTTTATTTGCGATCATTACCTAAAATGGTTTAATGAACAATTTCGAGTTTCATTAGGCCTAAAAGCTAAATATATTTACACTGCTGTTCAAAAGCTTGGGATCATTAAAGGGGTCATATGATGCTGCTAAAAAGAACATTATTTTGTGTATTTGGTGTAATGAAATGTGTTTATGCGGTTTAAAGTAAAAAAAACCACATTATTTTCCACATACTGTACATTATTGTTTCTCCTCTATGCCCCGCCTTTTTGAAACGCGTCGATTTTTACAAAAC
>NW_015641089.1:684992-686172 GCF_001515625.1 Sinocyclocheilus rhinocerous
CAAGGCTGCATTTATTTGACCAAAAATACAGAAAAAACAGTAATATTGTAAAATATTATTACCATTGAAAATAATGGTTTTCTATGTGAATATCTGTTAAAATGTAATTTATTTCTGTGATGCGCAGCTGAATTTTCAGCATCATTACTCCAGTCTTCAGTGTCACATGATCTTCAGAAATCATTCTAATATGCTGATTTAATATCAATGCTGGAAACCGTTTTGCTGCTTAATATTTTTTTTGGAACCTGTGATACTTTTTTTCAGGATTATTTGATGAATAAAAAGTTAAAAAGAACAGCGTTTATTCAAAATAGAAATCTTTTGTAACAATATAAGTCTTTATTATCACTTTTTATCAATTTAACACATCCTTGCTGAATAAAAGCATTTCTTTAAAAAAAAAAATGTTACAAAAGATTTCTATTTTGAATAAACGCTGTTCTTTTTAACTAAATAAATGCAGCCTTGATGAGCAGAAAAGACTTCTTTAAAAAACTTTACAAACCTTACTGATCCCAAACTTTTGAACGGTAGTATATATATACAGTATATATATATATATATATATATTCTTGCACTGCAGATCTTTTAATGAACTGATTTTTGTTATATTATCACTGGAATGTTCTGGAAAGGTTCTCTCAAAGTTATGAACAAACATTCTTCCAGTAACATTAATAGAATTAATGTTAATTATTATTACATTATATATACATTTAATAATATTCTGGAAAATGTTAGCACAAAAACGTTATTTATACATCATTTTTTTCTGAAATGTTTTAGTTAGAAATGTTCATCTAACATTTTTCAAATGTTACTATTTGTTCTGGAATGTTCAGAGAACATTCAAACGGAACATTCCCATAATGTTTGCAAAATGATACAATTGAATGTTCCCTTAAAGGGGTCATATGATGCGATTTCAATTTTTCCTTTCTCTTTGGAGTGTTACAAGCTCTTGGTGCTTAAAGAAGATCTGTAAAGTTGTAAAGACTAAAGTCTCAAATCCAAAGAGATCGGCCTCAGCTCACTCTAACCCGGCCTCAGCGCACGCTAAGCCAGGGCTTCCCCTCACGCTCGGCCGCTGTGTTTTTCGTTGTGAAAGCGAAACTACTTTGTTTGGTCTTCCAAAAGAGGACGATATCCGCTTCGTCATGTTAAGTTGTATTTACAA
>NW_015641089.1:688115-696665 GCF_001515625.1 Sinocyclocheilus rhinocerous
ACTCTCTGCCAGCAGGTGGCGCTTAAAGCGTTTCCTGGTTTCCGCTGTAAACACAGCAGCGCTGAACTTATGAACTTTAAAGGGGTCATGTGATGCGATTTCATTTTTTCCTTTCTCTTTAGAGTGTTACAAGCTCTTGGTGCATAAAGAAGATCTGTAAAGTTGCAAAGACTAAAGTCTCAAATCCAAAGAGATATTCTTTATAAAAGTTAAGAGTTAGCCACACCTACCTAAAACGGCTCGTTCGAACACGCCCCCACATATCTACCTCACTATGTGGGAAGATTTGCATAACGCCGCCCAAATGTTCATGCAAAGAAAGAAGGCGTAACTTTTATTCTCACTGTAGTATTGTTGCCGCTGCCGCCATGTCCTGAAGACGCTGTGTGCTTCGTTGTGAAAGCGAAGCTACTTTGTTTGGTCTTCCAAAAGAGGACGATATCCGCTTCGTCATGCCTAGAGCTGATCTGTGCTGGTCGCTGAGGGAATACATCAACTTAGTGCTGTGGATCGCCGGATCGGCCCTCACCGTTTTCACCGCTCCTTCGCCGGGACCGCCGTTCTCGACCCCGCGGCCTCAGCTCACTCTTGCCCGGCTTCAGCTCACGCTAAGCCGGGGCTTTCGCTCATGCTAGGCCGCTGTGTTTTTCGTTGTGAAAGCGAAACTACTTTGTTTGGTCTTCCAAAAGAGGACGATATCCGCTTCGTCATGCCTAGAGCTGATCTGTGCTGGTCGCTGAGGGAATACATCAACTTAGTGCTGTGGATCGCCGGATCGGCTTTCACCATGGACGAAGCGGAGTCCAGCCCAGGCGCACCGTTCTCGACCCTGCCGCCTCAGCTCACTCTTGCCCGGCTTCAGCTCAGGCTAAGCCGGGGCTTTCGCTCACGCTAGGCCGCTGTGTTTTTCGTTGTGAAAGCGAAACTACTTTGTTTGGTCTTCCAAAAGAGGACACGACTACAAATCAGTGGTTAAGTTGTATTTACAACACTGTTCCAGAACAGTTTAACCCAAATATCCAGATGTGTGCAGCACATTTTATGGAGGACTGTTTACTGATCCTGGGAGAGTTACGTTAGACTAAAATGCCGGCAGTTCTGACTCACGTAAGTACGTTTTCATTTAAAGGATTTGCCACTGATGATTCAAACGCGAGTTTTGGGCAGTGTGGATTAACGTTAGCACTTGTTGTTTGTCATTTCTCTGATCACAAGTGCAGACATGGTTTTATGTTTACGCGGCGCAATGCAACGCAATGCGTAAAAAGACAGTATAAGTCATTATAATCCGTATTTATGTCCCCACTGGATGCAACAAATGCCTTGTTTGTAATGGGTTTTAATGTTTATGCCTCGTCGCTCCGGCTGGACACGGCATCAGCAGTATGTGAGGGGCGTAACATTTCCGTCTCCCGCTTGAGGTATTCGGCCAATCACAACGCATTGGATATCTGGCCAATCAGAGCACACCTCGCTTTTCAGACCGATTAGTTTTGTAAAAATCGACGCGTTTCAAAAAGGCGGGGCATAGAGGAGAAACAATAATGTACAGTATGTGGAAAATAATGTGTTTTTTTTACTTTAAACCGCATAAACACATTTCATTACACCAAATACACAAAATAATGTTCTTTTTAGCAGCATCATATGACCCCTTTAAAGCTCCAAGAAATAACCAAGAAAAAGTTTTAAAAAAACTGTACGTTTGGAATGTTCAGAGAACATCAGGAACAACGTTTTCATAACGTAATGTGAAAGTTAGCTAAACGTATTTTCGTTAGCTGGGTTTCGGCCTGACATGCCGATAGCTGCAGTAGTAACGTCCAAATATGTAGTCCAGCCGGCACATGATTCACCTTTTAGAAGTATCCGTGGCTTTTTCCACGAATGTTCTCAGCACTATCATTTAACAGGTCAAATGGTATTTCGCAAGTTTACGGTGACAAATACCAGGTGTAATGTTAGTGTGTGAAAGTGCGCAGTCAGGTAGACGTTTGGCCCAGTGTTGCCATATTTACCTCCTCCAGCATGTGTGTGTGTGTTTGGAAACACAGTTGCTGTGGTGATAAAGTAAATTAAAGCAGCTCAAAGTCTCCGAGGTGAAGACGAATGACGTGTGGAGGAGGACGGCTGATGCAGCAGCTATTGCACGAGATCAAGCTTTTGATGAAATCTTACGAAATGACTTCCGGCGGTTAAACCCATCGACCTCACCTGAAATAAAAAGAAAATATGCTGTATTGCGTATGCAAACAGTCCAAATATCATTTTCTACCACACCTCTATAATACAATAGCGGATTAATTGAGAAAATTCACCAGGCCTAAATATTCATCCTTTCTTTTGTGGTAAACATCACGCTCTTTATATCACTAGCAACATATACTGTAACAAACCTGTCAAGAACAAATCCACATTCCACAAACAAACAATAAATAAACCTAATTTAATTGAAATAATGCTAATTTAAATCAAATGGGTTTTTTATAAATAAAATGAAAAAGTGAAAATTTCATTGCTATTTTCAGTATTTTTTAAATCAGTATTTTTTTTGTATAAATATCAAAATAAATTGAACTGCTTATATTAAAATATCTTTTTATTTTCATTTAATAATTGTTGTTTTTCTTACCTAGCTGAAATTTGTGTTCTCTTTTAAATAATTAACTTATAGTTTTTCTTGTTTAAAGTGTAAATCTCATAAAAGCTTAGTTTTCTAAAGTTCTAACGAAAACAAAATTCTTACTCAATTATAATTTTTGTTTTCTTTTAGTTTTTTTCTTCTTCTTGTTTTAGGCATAAATTTAATTAAAATTTTCTGAGGTTTATACTTTATATATACATATAAATAATAAATAAATAAATATAACACGCAGTTTTGCTTCTCAAGTAAATTTATTTTGATATTTATACTGAAAAACTGCAAAATTACTTTTTTTTATTTTGCTGTGAATAGTGGAAAATCAAATAGTTTTTACATATGTCTATATTATTTAGTTTTTTCGTGGAGGCAATACAGTGCTGTCTAAGTTACTGTACATGAATAATCCACAGATCAGAGCCATGCAACATGCCCTGTTTGTGTGTGTGTTGTGGAAAAACCTACAGCTCCACAACAGTGGTTATGTAACAAACTGCCAAACTCTGTCAACATGAATGTACAGAAACAGAAATAGATCTCACATGTGCGGCTTCATCTTCATCAGCAGACGGGGAGCGAGAGACTGATGGATCTCCTGTGAAGACCTGCACAATACCTGCAGCCTCGGGTCAGGTTCACCTCTCCACGGAAGGACCACTTCCGGCCTGAGCGTCTATAGGATCTCGGCGCTCGAGTTACAGTGTGGCTAAAATCAACCTGTCACGTATTTTTAGACACGAAGATAGATACAAAGCTCACTAATAGTATGTTGCATCCTGTTAACCTGTTTTAACATCAATGTTGCCTTCATAGACAGCAACTTAGGCACATAAAAACAACCGATGCAATGAGCATTTCAGAAAACAATCATGCAGTGCTGTGTAGTTTGTAAAATTTGAATGCAATAATTGTTCAAAATGGCAATTTAATGAAAAATAGTTTAAATACATTTCTCACTAGTGAGCTGGTAGTGCTGCTTTTTTTCAGTGAAAACATCATATAAGCTGGCAATAAATGGTGATTATAAATATATTCATATTTTATACAATATTGCAATACCTATAATAAATGTCACCATTTCCACAAAAATATGAAGCAGCGCAAGTGTTTTCAACATTGATACTAATCAGAAATGTTTCTTGAGCAGCAAATCAGCATATTAGAATGATTTCTGAAGATCATGTGACACTGAAGACTGGAGTAATGATGCTGAAAATTCAGCTTTGATCACAGAAATAAATTACATTTTATAATATATTCACATAGAAAACAGTTATTTTAAATTAGAATAATATTTCACAATATTACTGTTTTTACTGTATTTTTAATCAGATAAATGCAGGCTTGGAGAGCAGAAGAGACTTCTTTCAAAAACATTTAAAAATCTTACCAACCCCAAACTATTAATGCGCCAATGTTATTTTATTATTATTTATATACTATTATAGTATTTATTAATATTTTGAATCAGGTTTTATTTTTCAGTTTTCATTATTTATTTCAATTTATATTAATATTTAAGTTTAATTTATTTTTTATTTAAGGTTTAGTTATTTATTTCCAGTCAGTAATTTTATAGTGCTTCAACTTTAACTTATTTCAGTTAGTTGATGACAGTTCGTTTCCATCTATTATTTATACTTTAAACATTATTTCAATCAACAACAACCCTGTAACGTACTGTACATACAGACAATTGCATCTTTAGCTTAGCAACAAGTGACCAGGATTGCTCGCTACCTATCTAGAAAGCTCTAAATCAGTCACTTTTGAGGTTGCATTTCCATTCGGATTCTGCCTTAGTGGTCAGCAGCCTATGCAGGCAATATGCAGCAAGGCAGCAACAGTAATGGAAATCGCCGGCTCTTCCTCCTCCAGTGGAAACTGTGATCATCTCAGCAGCTGCGATTCACGAGGCACTTATCAAAGGCCCTGATTCTCTGTGATGGACAACGCAAACGTTTCTCGGTTTTACACGCCGCTACCGAAAACACTCGGGTTTTTCCTCCTCCTGTTTGGGAAAGGCCTTGGAAGCCGTCTGCATAGTTTCTTTCTGCAGATTTTCTCTGGGCTTCTTATTTATTTATTTTCTCACCGAATCTTTCGTGATATTTTAGCACATGTGCATGGCAACAGCAAAACAGTAACGCAGCAGATGAATTCCTGGCCCGACCGCGTTTGTGAATTAGTGATCATGTAAAAAGCCACTGTGGCTTTGAGATTGCAAACAGGCCATGTGGAGACACAGCGAACTAACCAGCCCTCGAAATAGTCCCGGCTATTTGTGTGGAGAGAGAAGAGAACGTGCGTTTGACATCAGGGACAGTTCGACTGTCCTGTGAATGTGAATGTAGACGTGACGAGGTGTTGAGTGATCGTTTGGGACTTCTGCCAGAAAATGAAGCCATTATCAATGTTTTAATGCAGTGATGTGTATTAAATATGGGAAAATTTGAATGCAATAGCAATATACAGCAACTGGCTATATACACAACCATTCAAAAGTTTGGAGTCAGTGAGATTTTTTTGAAAGAAAAATAGAATAAAAATACTTTTATTCGACAAGGATGCATTAAATAAATCTAAAGTGACAGTAAAGACATTGATGATGTTACAACATAATTCAAATAAATGCTGCTCTTTTGAACTTTCTATTCATCAAAGTGGTTTCCACAAAAATATTCATCAGCACAACTGTTTTCAACATTGATAATAATCAGAAATGTTTCTCGAGCAGCAAATCAGCATATTAGAATGATTTCTGAAGATCATGTGACACTGAAGACTGGAGTAATGATGCTGAAAATTCAGCTGCGCATCACAGAAATAAATTACAGTTTAAAATACATTCACATAGAAAACGGTTATTTTAAATGTAATAATATTTTATTTATTTTTACTGTATTTTTGATCAAATAAATGCAAATGCCTTGGTGAGCAGAAGAGACTTCTTTCAAATACATTAAAAAAAATCTTTAAGACTCCAAAACTTTTAACAGCAGTGTAAATTTTGTTCGCTAATAAAAAATGTTTATTGTTAATTAAAAATTACTACTTTAATTATTATTGTTTTTTAAATGTGCTTTACAACACAGCATTAAAACACTGATATTGACTTAATTATCAATTTTCATTCATGGCTTAATACGTCTAATAATATGTGTAATAATGTCTAATAAATATTACAAAAACACAAGAAGATGACTAAAACTTAAAATAAAATGAAAACAGAAAATGAAAAACAAAATCATTCAAAATATGAATAAAAACTATGATAGTACTGTATCTAAATGATACTAAATCAACACTGGATCTTTCTACTCACCCTCGTGTTGTTTCATAGCCGTACGCTGTTCATATTCCTGTGGAAGATAAAAAAGAAATATTATGCAGCTCTTAAATATACAAAAACAGTGCATACAGATACGTCCGTGAAACTCCAATATGGAAATCTCGTGTTTCATGGAAGAAACAGAATAATACATGGCAGGAAACGACACAAAGGTTTATAAATGATGGATTTAGGTGAACTATTCCTTGAATTCACAAGCCACGGGACAGCTTTGCCATTGGTTTTACACTAGAGAACCATAGTGGTCCTCATCACAGGGTCTGGGACGACGTTTTCAGTTGATAGAAGGAAGATGAGACTAAGAAAAGAGAGAATTCACTTCAAAAGAAGACTTTAAAAAAACTCTCTGACTGCTGAAACACTTTGCTGCCCGCATGCTTTCTACTAACCGACATAAACACAGCGTATTCTCCAAGTACCCTAACCCTCATAAAAGACACATTTATAGGCGTGCGGACGGAGGGGGCTCATTACAAACCCTCTTTTTTGTGGGGGTCTATTTAGGGCGATTCTCCTGATGTGGCTTGGATTTTGGCTATTTTCACTTCACCCTCGAATTTTCTCCGACCAGAGGAATATCTCAAACCCCTCGGCTTTACCCAAACCCAGCTCTGGGATAATTACTCCACTCTGAGCGTAATTACACAGAGATTCTCCGGCTGTTATAATGGCAGGAGTGAGGGGTCAGACGCCCACAGACCAGCCCATGATCTGAGGTGTTATTTTTACCCGATCGGTGGCACAGGGCAGTATTGGAGAGCAGTCCGGGACGAGAGGCCACGCTCCAATTATGGTGGGAGCACACAAATCACTCAGGCAGTTAACTCGGCAGTTTTGTGGTGAGAAGATGGAAGAGGACTTGTACAGGAAACAGATGGAGTAATATAGACTGAAAGAAGAGAGAGAGAGAAAACCCTCACCTGCTGCTGATGAATGACTGCGGTTAACCCTTTAGAGCCTGCTGGATCATATTTGAGATCCAGGTCATCCTCTAAATGAGCAACATGATCAAAACGTTGCTGAAAAACCTGTCGCGCACAATCTACTCCAAGCCTTCTGTCGTCTGATTGATAGTTTCGACTTTTTTTTAGCAAGTAAAAGCTCTTTTAGTGTAATTCAGCTTCAGCTCGTGCTTCACGTGTCAAATCTTTACTGATTTCAATAAAGTAAACATAAGAATAACTTTGATATTGTTAGTAACATTTCAAGATCAACACTTACTGGACTGAAGCAACTTAAGTTTACTTGATTATCCATTAAATCATGTTCAAAGGTGAGGCTTTACAGGAACGTTTACTTGTTCATCTCTCAATCATCATTATATGATTTGATCATAAAGCTAAGCATTTAAATATCATCTTACTAAGACATATTATTGGGAGATACAGAAGACATTTTATGTAAGTATCTGCTATACTGTTATGAAGATCTCATTGATTTACATTACAAGCATCAGAATTTCATCACTTTTTGTCCATATAAATATCAGCATCTGCACCAAATTGCATATTTTTGCTCAGTTTGGGCCTCTGAATAATTTTTTGCCCTCCATATTCTCACTGTATCAGACTATATGAGCCATAAAAGCCTGATGGATCAAATATGATTCAAAAAAACATTTGCACTTTTTTTTTTTAAAGAATTGTCTAATGGTTCAATAAACTGACAATTATTTTATATGTCAGGCTTTACAGGGTTAATTTAACAATTCTTTTGGTTATTAAAGGAATAATTCACCCAAAAATGTCAGAATTTACTCTTCAAGATGTTCCAAACTCACATGTTAGGTAGAAAGTTTAAGCTTATTTACAGCAAAGCTGACAATGATTTTTTACTATTAAACTCCTAAAAAGGACAAAACAAGTAGCATAAAAGCATTTTATATTACTCATGCACTGTATCTTTTAAAGTCCTCTGCTTCTCCTGCAATTCAAAGTCAGATGTCTATATGAACACAAACATCTCTCATCAGATAATCTGGGCTACTCTAATTATTATCATATTATTAGAAACACCTGAGACAAAGTTGATACTTAAGTGCTACACAGCTGAGAACTCCATTAAAGTATCAAAGATCCTTAACCCTTCAACACCTGCCCTCGGGTGACCTCAGGGTCAGAATGACCAGGTAACAGAATAGCTCAGACTGAGGGTGGACAGAGGCAGAAAGAGTAATGTTTCAGGTCAGTAAACAGAGGGTAAACGTGGTATTCAGTAATAGGGTGAGGTGTTGAGATTGAGGTTTGTCTGAGGATAGAAGAGAAGTCGTGTCAATTTTGTCACTGGTTATGGCACCATCCTCAACTCAGTAAACCAACAACATGGTCACTCGACGGCATGCAATACAGTGATTTTACCACAATAAAGAGTGTCTCAGGCACACTACTTTACTTTTTAAACATATACAGTAAAGAACACAAAGCCTGGAGTGGCTTATTGCTTAATCTTGAAGAAATAACATAAAATAAAAAATTTCATTAAATAAAACGTTATAATATTTATTTTTATTTACAATTGTAAAATACAGTAAAATAAAATGTTATAATATTTATGTAAT
>NW_015641089.1:696675-754641 GCF_001515625.1 Sinocyclocheilus rhinocerous
AAACTTCTTATATATATATATATATAAATTTACAGAACTCAAACTGTCAATTAAAAAAAATTCCAAAGAAATACCATAATATTCTTCAAAGTGTTTTTGAAGTTTGTAATGATAGCATCCATATAATACTATGGTATACATCAAAATACCTGCTTTATCCCTGATCACTGATGTGAATCTGCAACACCTTCATCTCCTCATTAGGATGCCAGTGTGTGTGTGTGTGTGTGTGTGTGTGATTATCATCCCCTCAGGCCGTGTTTCACCTGCTTTGATCCTGTAGATGTGATGTTATCTGGACCCCCGCTGGCTCTGTTAGAGTCTCAGATGATCCAGATGATTATCTGTCATCAGGAGCTGTGAGACTCTGAAGACCCCCGGAGCTCCTGCACTCAGTGTCTGTCTGAGGAGTCAAAGGCCTGAGGAGACACAAGCTTCACAAGCGCCTCTCGCTCTCCACTCACGTCTGCATGGGCAGAAAGAGAGAGAACCTTTAATAAAATGTGTAAAAGTTAAAGCTTTATTCTTTTATTTTAGAAATCTTTTTTTTTTTTTTCAAATCAAATCTTACTGCAAGGAATCTGTCAACCAGTGGAACATAATTTAATTTGTAAATCATAAGTGTATTTATAAATAAATGCAAAATATATGTATTTACACAGAAATAAACCTATTTATGAATGCATTCATAAATCATATATTTATTTATAAATTAATGTTTTCCTAAAAATAATTTCTAAATTAATTTTAAATAAATGTATATGTATCAGTGTTATTTTCATGTAACTGAGATGCTATTACAATTTTTATGAATTGTATTTTTTATTTTTATATTTTTTAGTTTTCATCTTAATTTTAGGTAAAGTTTTAGTTTTTTTGTTGTTTTTGTCATTTTTATAGGTTTTTGTTTTTTTGTATTTTTTTGTGTATATATATATATATATATATATATATTCAGGCAAAAAAAAAAATTAACTTAAATGATTTTAGCAAATGGCTGCAATATAACAAAGAGTGAAAAATTTAAGGGGGTCTGAATACTTTCCGTACCCACTGTATATATATATATTCAGGCAACTACCTTGAAAAAAACCCGAAAAACAACAATAATAATAATAATAAAAAAACTAAAAACATATAATACTTAATTTAATTTTTGTATTGTATACAGCTATGCTTTGACAAAACATGTAGTTTTTGTCATTTCTTACTTAAATTAAACTGAAATTAAATGAATGAAAGAGTAAGAGAGACAGAGAGAGAGACAGAGAGAGAGAAATGCGAGAGAAACACTCGCATTTCCCAGATGCGAGTGTTTCATGGCCAAACCACACTCTCCACTCTCTGCTGACCTTCATGGTCAAAGCATTTCGCTCCTGAGCCTCTATTAGATTTATTTACCTGTGTATCCCGTGCCAAAAATATCAGGCACATTTGGGGTCGTACAGGATGAAGATCATTTAAACTTACACTATTACAGTTTGACCCTCACATTGTACATTTTATTCAGTTTCAAAGCTTCAGAAAAGCGAAGACACATTATATTCTGAGCAGGTGTAAGCACTTTTCCCCAGCCAAATCTGTGCTGTCGGGAATTTATTTAGCAAACCATGATCTCTCTGTGCATTATACGTTTTTATTATTTTTTTTTTTTTGGCAAATCAAACCTTGCTGCAAGGTATGTGTCAACCAATGGGCTTTAATTTAATTTATAAATTATAAGTATATTTATAAAATAAATGCATAAATTATACATTTATAAATGAAAATACATTATAAATTAATTTAAAACTAAATTTATAAATTGCTATTTAATTTGACTTTGTATTATTATTATTACTATTATTGATAAATTATTTTCAAAACTCATTCAGTAGTGATTATAAATAAACATATTTATTTATAAATAGATTAATAAATTATACATTTATTTATTTATTTAAAAAATATTTTAAAATAAATGAATTGTAATTTAATTTTTATATTATTATTATTTATATTAAATATTACTGTTAAATATGACCTACCATAGCTGTTTGAAACTCATTCAGTGGTGTTTTTAATTAAATAAACTTATTTATAAATAGATTAATAAATTAGTTTATTAATTAAAAATAATGTATACATTAATTTAAAAATGATTGTACAAATTGCAATTAAATTTGAATTGTAATATTATTATTTATTCGCACAAAATTATTATTAGTATTATTGTTGTTATTTATATGCACAATATTATTTTAATATTACCTACTTTATTTATCTGTCTGTTTAAAACTCATTCAGTGGTGATTGTGACTTTCACTTCTCAGAGACAGCAAAAAAGAAAAGCTTTGCACTTTTCTCCCCATCATATCCTGTCCAGAATGGCTCTCAAATCCACCCAGACTGTCCGTCGCATGGCTTTGCGTTAACATGTCTGACTCGCTAAGCATTTCTGCAGGGCGAGTTTAACCTCAACGCTTAAACCGTCTCGTTTTCGGGCACGACGGAAACATCTTCCAGCATTTTATGAGACGGAAAAATAATAACAACTGCAACATTCCTGCAGGGCTGTAATTTTCTTCCGGCGGGCAAAAGCTGTGTGTTATGGTCTGGGTCAGGGAACACATCACAACCCGTCATCAGGGCCGGTTCTGGGCCCACATCTACCCCGCGTGGTCAGCCACTTCACAGGAGCCAGTCAGCACCAGCGGGAAGACCGGGATCTTCACACAAACACAGCCAATCAGCGGAGAGAGTCCCGCATTACTGTACATTTGCCCCCTAACCACCATTCTCTCTAAATAAAGCACATATTCCTTTTAAATTACAGTATACAGACCCACCCCTCCCTACAATTAACATGATTTAGATGCTGATAGACGTCCTAAACAATCGTGAGCGAAACCCACTGCAGGATTTGTACAATTTGAGTTGAATTACTGAAATAAATGAACTTTTCCACGACATTCTAATTTATTGAGAGGCACCTGTATTCCTTTTAAATTACAGCATACAGACCCACCCCTCCCTACAATTAACATGATTTAGACACTGATGGACGTCCTAAACAATAGTGAGCGAAAGCCACTACAGGATACCGACCGGAGGGGTTTGTGAAGAAACACTGGCTGATCTCAAAGCACAAGCCCAGTGAGAACTAGGTTAACTGACGCTTAAGTCACTATGTGAAGAATGCTTCGAAAAACAAGAAAAACAAGCTGCTATTCTGATATAACCACCAGAACTAACGTTTATGGCACTCTTATGCAAATGTATTTCTTTTTTGTTTAATTTCTAGGTAAAAAGTAGCTCATATCATACTTCCCCAGTTGATTACTTGCATTAAGAATTGCTCAAATGTTTTGTATTAACATTAGTTAATGCATTAACTAACAATGAGCAATACATTTGTTACAGTATGTATTGATTTTTGTTAACATTAAATGCAACTGTTCATTGTTAGTTCATGTTGCTCAGACGTGCTCACAACTTTTAATAATGTATTAGTAAATGTTGAAATTAACATTAACTAAGATTAATAAATGCTTTAGAAGTATTTTTCATTGTCAATGTTGACAAATGGAACATTATTGTACCATTTTATCTAATTATTATATATGCACTAATTTGCATACATTTCCAGAACAGAAATTTGAACATTGGATAACGCCAGGTTCAAAATTCTTGTTAATATTGTTAACATATTACAAGTTTTTACAGAGAGGATTTTTATCACTTTATAAATAAAATAAAAAAATACTGTTAACATCCAGAAAAGACAATCAATTGTTTTGTATTACAAGTTTTCTGAAATGTTATGTTTAAATATGCAATTGAGACACTGTCAAAGTAAATATACACCAAGTATAATACATTTCCAGAAAATGTACATGAACATTGGATAAAGCCAGAATGAAAATTCTTGTTTGAATTTGTTGACATATTAGAGTAAATGTTTTTACAGAAGGGATTTTGGATATTTCTTTTTATCACTCCATAAATCATAAAATACTGTAAACAGCCAAAAAAATTTACATTTTCACCAAGTTTTAGGAATAACCTCCATAGCACAGAAACTGCACTTGTTAAAATTACAAATGACTTGCTTCTTGCGTCAGACCAAGGCTGCATCTCTTTGCTAGTTTTACTTGATCTTAGTGCTGCGTTCGACACTATAGATCATGACATACTCATAGATCGGTTACAAAACTATACAGGTATTCAAGGGCAGGCTTTAAGATGGTTTAGATCCTACCAGTCCGATCACTACCACCTTGTTCATTTAAATGGGGAGTCATCTCAATTATCACCAGCAAAATATGGAGTGCCACAAGGATCTGTCCTAGGTCCTCTGCTATTTTCGATATACATGTTGCCACTTGGTAATATTATTAGAAAATACGGGATTAGCTTCCACTGTTATGCAGATGATACTCAACTATATATCTCAACAAGACCAGATGAAACTTCTAAATTATCTAAGCTAACAGAATGTGTTAAAAATGTATTTGTTTCTCTGTTTCTGCGTAACTAGGAATTACACAAGCTTCAGTCTGGATCCAGCCCTTACAAAGACCTGAGATGACCGAACACCTGAGAAAAGATGATGCAAACCCTTCAGAGGACCTCAGATGATGCCAACCCTGAAACAACATAAACTACCAAATTTACAAATTAAACTACAAATTTTGCTACACATAATCATTGCTGTTAATAGTGTTCATCGTCTGTTTGATTACGTCATTAACTGAATTTTACCGTACATTTCTGCCATATGTACATCAATTTGACAGTCACCACTGACAAGCTACTAAATATATTGTTGAAACTTAATTTTCTGTAAAGCTGCTTTGCAACGATATGTATCGTGAAAAACGCTATACAAATAAACTTGAATTAAATTGTTATGATATGATTATGATTGTGAATGATATATAAGCAAACCCTTTAGTAAAAACATTCATAATATTGATAGGAATAAAACTGTTAAGTTGGGTGTATATAAGTGCTGCTGAAATGCAGATTAAAAACTCAGACTTTAAAGATATTCATTTTCATCACGTTTTTAGGAATAAAATGATATAGAAATCAATGTGAATGATATATGAACAAACGCATCAGTAAAAACCTCCAGAATATAGATAGGAATAAAACCATAAATTTTAGTGCATGTAAGTGCTTCTGAAGTGGAGATAAAAACTAATTTTGAGAAAATTATATTTTAAAGGGGTCATATGATGTCCATTTTCCACAAGTTGATATGATTCTTTAGGGTCTTAATGAAAAGCCTGTAACATAGTTTGGTTAAAATTTCTCAATGGTAGTCTAAAAAACACCTTTTTTTTACCCTGTCAAAAACAGCTCTTTTCAGATCAAGCCGTTTTTGTAGCATTTCCCTTTAAAGCATGTAGCATCCTATGACCCCTTTAAGATATGCATTGTAATTGAAATCTACATACGCAATTAGATAAAGTGCAATAAAATAAACACCTAAATGTGAATTTTGGATGCTGTTTTACCACTAGTATGAAACACACTATCTTGATGTCAAATAGCCCAAATTTTTTGTTTGTTTGTTTTTACAGTTTTTTCTTCTATTTTGCCTGTAATGACTTGCCTTAATGCACTGATGTTTTATTTTTTGTCATTATTTTACTGTTAATATCACTTGTTTACTTCATTCCCACTACTTAATTTATTCTTTTTTTTACATTGCTCTTTTATTAATTTACTTGCTTTTATGTTTATGTTACAGTTCTACTGTATTTTCTTTTTCTATTTTATATTGTACATTTGTATTATTCTTTAAGCTGCTAAATTTACCAACAAAAATATACAAAAAACAAAATGTGACTAGGCAAAACTGAGCAGTTTGAGCCATTGTTGAGATATTTTCTGAAGCTCTAGAATGGACATGTGCAAACAGAGGAACATCTGAGAAGTTAAAGTTTACAATCTCATTGCAACTGAAAGGGGGACAATGTCTTGTATAAACAGGCTAAATACACACTGGAAAAGGAGATCAGAGTGGCAAAGAGGAATTATTCTGAAAAAATAAGGATTCAATTCTCTTCCAGTGACTCAGCATCAGTGTGGAAAAGTCTGAAAGAAATCACCAGCTACAAGACACCATCCCCCAGCACTGTGGAGAATCAACAACTGGCAGACGATCTAAACGAGTTCTACTGCAGGTTTGAAAAAACACCCCACACCCGCCCTGAACACCTCTCCACACAACCATTCACACCTCCAGCAACCCCCCTCTCCCCCACACCTGCAATTCAGATCAGCGAAGACAAGGTGCGCCAGGTCTTCCGGAAGCAGAAAAGGAAAAAAGCACCAGGCCCAGACTGTGTTACACCAGTCTTTCCTTATTTTACTTGTTCTATTTGTTATTTATTTTTATTTTTTTATTATCTGTGTTTATTTTTTGTTCTGTCACTGTCATTCTGTTACACTGTGGAAGCTTCTGTCACGAAAACAAATTCCTCGTATGTGTAAACATACCTGGCAATAAAGTTCATTCTGATTCTGAAATGTACAAGAGACTTTATTTGTGAGTTTGATCCAAACCTGTCCGTTGGCACTGCAATAACAAACACAGATTCATCCAAACAAGCTCCTACCGAAGTGTGACGCTCATCAGAGCGAATGAAGGAATGCAGAATCCCTTGTTTTCATCTAAAGACAAGAAACGCACATGGACGACAGCAGTCAGTGTTGACAGATGGCACTCATTCATTAGCATGTGATAGACATACCTGACAACACTGAAAGGCGAAAACATGGCATCTGATCGTGGGAAAGCTCAACGATAATGAGAGAAAGTGTGATGAGAATCTCTTCAGCAATGTCAGGAAGGCAGCAGTGATTCACCTGTTCAAACACACACTTATCATCCACAGACATCGCTCAAGTCATGAGGGATATTTTTAGCAGTAATGAGATCCCAAACACAAACTTTACAGCTCATTGTGTGTTCAAATCTGTGCTTGTAACCATAGAAATAACAGCACTATTATAATAGTACAAACAGAGATTACAACTCTCATTCACCTAAAACACACGATGAATGGTGCGTCTTTGCCCTTTTGTGCATGGATTAGATTTAAAGTGTGTTATGCTAACTTTGGTTATTTAATTTAAATCAAATAGTCATAAACTACTAATCATTTAGACACTTAAATCACACTGAATATCAATGCATTAGATTAAAATCTATTAAAGCAAGTGGCATTTATTGTCATCTGCTAAAAATCACCAAAACACCAGCAGATTAACTGCAAAAAAAATATTTTCTTACCTAGAATTTTTGTCTTGTTTTCAGAACAAATATCTAAACATTCTTAAATCAAGATGCATTTACTTGAGAATCAAAATTACTAAAGATATTAAGTCTTGTTTTTATAAAAAATTAAGCAAGTATATGCTTAAAACAAGGGTCAAAGAAATAAACTTAATTCAAAGAGAAAACAAGAAAATGTTCTTACTCCAAAAGCAGATATTTTTCTTGTTTTCAGCAAAAACTGACTTAATTTTTTGGCATCTCAAGCATATATATCTTGATTCAAGAATGTTTAAATATTAGTATTGGAAAACAAACCAAAAGAACTAACTAACTAACTAAATATATATATATATATATATATATATGACCCTGGACCACAAAACCAGTCATAAGGGTCAATTAAGCTAAGATAAATAAGCTTTCCATTGATGTATGGTTTGTTAGGATAGGACAATATTTGTTCGAGATACAACTATTTGAAAATCTGGAATCTGAGGGTGCAAAAACATATTGGAGAAAATCGCCTTTAAAGTTCTTTGCAATGCATATTACTAATCAAAAATTAAGTTTTAATATATTTACAGATGGAAATTTACAAAATATCTTCATGGAACATGATCTTTACTTAATATCCTAATGATTTTTGGCATAAAAGAAAAATCAATAATTTTGACCCATACAATATATTTTTGGCTATTGCTACAAATATACCCCAGCGACTTAAGACTGGTTATATGGTATATATATTTGCAGTGAATGAGCTGGTGTTTGGATGATTTTTAGTGGATGACAATAAATGATAGTTGTTTTGATATTTTTTTTTTACATTCAGGCATTTTAAGTGTGTCTAAAATGTTTAAATGATTCGTAATTTATGTCTACAACTGTCAAAAATACTGAGAAGGAAAGTGTTCAAAGACATTAAGTTTTCAAAAAGGTGATATTAGTGCAAAGAAAAGATCCTGCAGCATTTGAGAAATGCAGACACTTGATCTGATGAATCACGTTCACATATTTGTTGGTCCACTTTGTGTATGTGAATGCGAGAGGTACATTTATAGTGTTTATGGTCTAATGTAAAACACACGTGTGACGCATGCTGTGGCCGACTGACCATCTGACTCTCACTCATTTAGCTGGGTTTCTCTGTCATAAAGTTCTTACCAAGCCTAGCTGCTGTTTATCAGATGCTCTGCTTTTATAACAGCGAGCATGTCAGTGCTGATACTGCAGTGTTTTTTAATCAGATCATGCTGTGCATCCAGGTTTTACTACTTCACGTTCACACGGTCAGAACCAGCTGTGACTGTGCAACAAGTCCGTCTTGTTTTTCAAAAGAGTTAATTACGTGTTTGCTTATTTCAGAGAGTCTACTTTATTCTCCATAAATGCTGGAGCTCATGCCAGAGTACACCGAGCGCGCACTAAACACGCTTTTAACTCGGAACTGCGGTCGCGTGGCATTGCACTTGATGACGTAGTCTTGGTTAGTTCACATTTGTGAGGGTGACCGTCAAACACTTGATGAGGTGAATTAGCATGCACAGAGCCAATGCCTTAAAGACATATATCCCTGATACACACATAGAGAGATTATATTAATTACAACACACTAATTATGCTGTTGTTATTTAATTGCATGTCAATCAGAAAGAACGTGTATCTCATTCTTCTTAATAGCAGTACTGTTATTAAACTAAAACTATTAAAAATTGTTAACTGAAATAAATCTGAAATATAAATATAAATATTCTGTGAAAAACATGAAAATTAGAAATGCTACTTTGGCAGCTAACTGAAATTCTAAAATTCATTCATTAATAATTTAAAAAATAAACTTAAAATAACAATAAAAAGTAATAAAATTACTCAAACTAAAACTGAAATAAAGATTAATTCTTAAAAAATACAAAATAATAAAAATAATAATAAAAATGACAGAAAATAAAAATTAAAACTTGCACTAAAATTAAAATAGAAAATATAAAAGTTCATTCAAAATACTAATAAATACTATAAAAGTATATAACTATTACTAAAATAACACTGCATATGATCAAGTCCAAAATCCCATGGTACATAAAAAAAAAAAAAAAATCATGGTATTACCATAGCAACATGTACAAAATACCACAATAAATGGCCAAAAATAAAGTGCAAAACATGGTATTACAATGGAACCATGTACAAAATACCATGGTATATTATTTTTTTTAAATGACTTTACCAGGGTACCATACATAAAGTACCATGGTAAATGTCCAAAAACATAGCATTACCATGGAACCATGTACATCAGTGTAGTCACCCTCATATGACGACTCAACTACCTGTTTTTGTGACTCAGTGAGTGTGTAGAGTCACACATCCATCAGTCCTCATCACCTCAGGACAATCTGGGATGATCAAGGAATCTATTAGGAATTTGTAATATAAACATGGGATAACAACCATGCATCAGATCACAGATTAAGTGCTGATTCACCTCAGAGTGCACGCAAACACACACGCATTCACTTATCAGCCACTGAGTCACTTAATAATGATAATCTACTAACAGGACTGAGATATAGAGATCTTGCTTCTAAGCTTATAATACTATCAAATAAATATGTATCCTTGTAAATATATACCACAGTATATAAACTTGTAGTAAATACATTTTTAAGTTAAATAAAATAAATGTAAGTATTAAAATGACTAAAACAGACATTAAATTAATGTAAAAAAAAAAACATACGCACATTCAAAACGAATATTTAACATTTATATTATAAATATTTAAAAACTAATAAAAATGACAAAAACACATAAAATACCAAAACATAAATAAAATTAAAATTAAAACAGAAAATATAAAAATACAAATTAATTCAAAATATTACTAAACAATATAATATTATATAAATACTACTAAGTACTAAAATAACACTGCATATTATCAAGTCCAAAATAAAAATTGTATTATTATAACAACATGTACAAAATCCCATGGTAAATGAACAAAAAAACATGCAAAAATATCATGTTATATACATTTGTAATGACTCATTAGCATGCATTTGTCTCAAACAATGTCAAAGTTTTCCGTGGAAACAAAAGTGTTTGGAATAAAGAAACTTCTATCCATCTCAGCTGACTTAAGATGACATGCATGAACAAAAGAGACACATTCGCATATCTGAAACAATGGTTCCGTACTGCAGCTCTGTGTGTCTGCAGGCCCTCGACACACGTGAGTCTCCGAGTGAGTAAGAGACGAGTTGCAAGTCACAGCAGGATCTGCGCACCGGCCGCGGTGCCCTGCGTCTCACCAGCATTAAGCTCCTGTTACCAGCAACCGACCTGTTTCATCAAAACAGAAACCAGCATGTGTGAGAAATAGATTAGTTTCTGCGCATTTATCGCATATGCATGCGCTCACACACACACACACACACTCGTGTATGCATTCATAGCGATGACATATCACTATGTTCATGTCTCGATGTTGATAGATCATTTATTTGACTTTCTCAAACAGCTATGTTAGACATAGTTCTCTGGTGAAACTGTGTAGATGACGAGGCCTGTCTCTTCATTGAAAAGCAAGAGGAATTTCACTCTCATTTTCTGCAAAGCGTCTTTTATAATGCGCACTGTCACATCTCTAAATTTATAGCACAAGACTATGATCTCTATAAACACATGCATACAGATTGATGTCGCTCAAAGCTGAAGAAATGGAAATAGCTCATCCTGTTCACAGACAGCAAATATATCCATTGAATATGTAAACGCAGAGGTGAGCACTTGGCAAATGCATTGCATTTAAAGGAATTAAACTGAAAATGTCCTCGCCCTCAGGCGATCCAAGATTAGGATGAGTTTGTTTCTTCATCAGATTTGGAGAAATGTAGCATTGCATCACTTGCTCAGCAATGAATGCTCTGCAGTGAATGGGTGCCGTCAGAATGAGAGTCCAAACAGCTGATAAAAACATCACAATAATCCACAAGTAATCCACACCACTCCAGTCCATCAGTTAATGTCTTGGGAAGCAGAAATCTGTGTGTTGGTATGAAACAAATCCATTAAGACGTTTTTAACTTCAAACCTTTGCTTCTGGTCAAAACATAATCAATAATACGGCTTCTTCTAGTAACAAAGTCCATCCCCTGTTGTCTCTCACATCAAAATCCAGCCACATATTTGTTTAGACAGTTTTGGCTTGTAAACGGTGCTTGATCTGTGCAGATTTCTCTCCTGATTCAGACCAGACCACTTTTTCACTGGAAGATTATGGACAGAAAACTCTTACGTTTCTTCCAATCATGCAGCTTTTGTCTTCTCCAGACGTTAACTGATGGACTGGAGTGGTGTGGATTGCTTGTGGATTATTGTAATGTTTTTATCAGCTGTTTGGACTCTCATTCTGACGGCACCCATTCACTGCAGAGGATCCATTGCTGAGACAGTGATGCAGTGACACATTTCTCCAAATCTGATGAAGAAACAAACTCATCTACATCTAGGATGGCCTTGGATTTCCTTTCTAGCTGAACTATTTCTTTAAGCAAGCAATGAATTGGTCAAGCATTTGTGTTTGCATCTGCATGTATGCGTAAAATACATGCATCTGTCTTAAAGTCTGTTATAGTGCCACATAGTGTTAATAGTGCCATATAGTTAATGGAAACTATAGTGCCAGTGGGTTATGCATTACAATCAAACACATTTTGGAATGAAATAGCATGCAAAATCAAGCTTGAGTCTGCTTTCATTTACTCCGAGTGTGTTTCAGGCTTGATTCTCCCAAGGCTACTTACTCAAATATCTAAAAATACATGTTTTCTGCGTAATTATACAGTGTGTGATGAGATGAAATGAGCATGGCTTTTGTGATGAGTGTGAGTGTGTGTTTGTGTTTTGAGGGGAGGAAAGTGATCAAATTTGTGGCATCTTATGATTAAAACATGATGGTCCGTCGGGCTGCACTTGTTATTGTACGTGGAGGCCTAAATATAAAGAGCTAAAATAGAAAAAGGCTTTAAGAAAACAATGAGCAGAAATGCTCAGATCTTTTTCTTTTTGCATGCACATTTTCATGTATTTGACAACAGATCTCTAAAGAGACAGCCAGAAAACAACCTCAGCTGTTTCAAAGCCACAGATTCGTTCAGATCTCAGGAAACGTATTGGAGTTCTCAGATGTGTCTTCTTAAATTCATTAGACTTGATTGCAATACTCACAGTTCAAACGTGAAAAAGTAAGATTACTGGGGTCTTTTTATTAGAAGAAACATCTGAGAAGCAGAAAAAAAATCTCCATTTAATCTCACTGATTTACATGAGAAACAAGTAAGGTGTTAAACAGATCTTACTTGCGGTTCTTCTTTCCAATCTGATGTATTTGGTCAAAATCATCAGCATCCCTGTTAAAAAAAAAAAGAGTAAATTAATGTGATTCACTAATTAAAGTTGCAAGATACGTCTATATATTATATATTAAACACACTGTAATTAGTTGCAAACATGCCCTAAAAAGTTAAAAGTTTGAGAGCACTAAAATCTTCAGAGGCTTTTCGACTATTCAAGAGCTTAAACTAAAACAATATTTATAGAAGTTCAATGGCTTCTCAAAAATGTCAAAAATGTAACATTCAATATGTTAGAAACACATCAGCTGTGTGTGTGAGCAGGGGTCTTGAATTTTGCGATGCCATTAACGGAGTTATTTTCTTGAAGTGGTGTGTGTGCGCTGTGTAAATGGGGAAGTGGGGGGCGGTCTGCCGTATGTTATGAACAGAATGAGCTCATTCAGAGCTCGTCGTGCACTCAATAGTGCCGTTTGTCCCCTGTAGAGTAAACACCGGCACTGGAATCCCTCTAATGTGGTATTTCAGTAGTAGAACGCAATAGTTCATCACCGTGTCCTGCTCTGAAAAGCCAAACAGCCCTAAAGGTCTCCAACAGAACTGCACTGTTGTAGGCTCGTGTGTGAAAAAGAGACTGAAAAGGGTGTGTGTGCGCTGTGTAAATGGGGAATGGGGGGGGGTGGTCTGCCGTATGTTATGAACAGAATGAGCTCATTCAGAGCTCGTCGTGCACTCAATAGTGCCGTTTGTCCCCTGTAGAGTAAACACCGGCACTGGAATCCCTCTAATGTGGTATTTCAGTAGTAGAACGCAATAGTTCATCACCGTGTCCTGCTCTGAAAAGCCAAACAGCCCTAAAGGTCTCCAACAGAACTGCACTGTTGTAGGCTCGTGTGTGAAAAAGAGACTGAAAAGGCTTTTGTAGCTGTCAAAGATTGCAAGGGAAATGGTTGAGCAGGGGGGAAACTATGAGGGAAATGACAAGAGGGAAACAAACACTGGATGCACACATGAATGTACACAACTCCTTCAACTTATACAGCAAAAAAGACACTTTTCATATTTACATATTAACATCATATTAACATTAAGCTGTATATATACATACAGTTTTAGTATTTGTATGTATTTATTTATTTTAATTTTTTAATAGTTCTTAAATTTGCAAAAAAAGACTGTTCCAGAAATGTAAACAAAAGACAAAAAGAAAATATTGTGTTGCTGATTTCTTATGTTGAAGAAGACTTGTTTGCAAATTGAGGCACTAACCAACCAACCAATAAATAAATAAACAAACAATTTTTAATTCTAGTGTTGTGGATTAAAAAACTAAAAAAAGGTAAACAGTAACATAAAAAAAAAAAATTTACATAATTTTACAATCACTGTAAAAAAAACTTTTTCGAAGCTGTAAAAAAAAAAAAACATTATTGGGGTACATTTTACAAGAAATTACTATTTCAGTCTTTCTACTTCAGAATTTCATCATAATTCAATGTGTTACTTTTTTTTCTTTGTAATTATTTGTAAACTTTACTAGCAATTTCATGGTTTAAATTGTTTCTACAGATTTTCACTACTGAAGTTGGGGACAAATTTGTAATAAAATTAAATGGACTTTTAATTATGTTCTGATTCATTTTTATTAATTCTAATTAGGTTCTGATTAATTTTTTTAATTGCAAAACGGTCTTCTCTTAGGTTAGTCTTTAGTCATTATAATTAGCTTCACAAAAAAACAGTAGAAGTCTACGATCTGTCCTAATTTAGAGCTGTGTGTGTGTGTGTGTGTGAAGAGGGCACTGAGGTTAGATGTTATCTAGTCTCTCTTCAGCTTCTGTGTTTAAGTGTAAGTATAGAGTTGAATCGCACTCACACACTCTTCACACCTTTGAAGTGGATCACAGATCAAGAGACGTCTCTTAATGGCCCTCAGAGTGTGAATCTGCATCACACACAGGCTACAGCAGGGCGAGAATGAGCCGCTTGCTTCTGAAAGACACACACTCCATTTACTTACGGAAATGACTGAGAGTTACTGCAGACAATGAACATAATCACACGACCATCACACGTGCTGTTATAATTCACACGTCAACAATATAAAAACACAATCCTCACATGTAGGACAAAAAACAACCTTCATTCACTAACTTATTTACTCAAGACATAAATGGGATTATATTAGTCAGTCTCCTAATGTTGCTCCTCAGAAAAAACACCACAATAATCTTACATTTGTTTCCTCTAGAGCAGGGGTCTTCAACTAAAATAGCTTCTTATAAAACCCTCCTTATCAGCCGAGGTCCAGACAATTATATACCTAAACACATTAATTAATGTTTTTTGCCAGACAAAGGTATCTGCAGGATATTAAAGCTCAAATTTAAGACCTTTTTAAGACCTGCACAAATGAATGAATTAAAATCACTGTAAAAAGCATGATTTACACAAAATTACACAAAACAGGTTTTCACAAAAACAAAAAGTTTAATAAAATGATAAGCTTCACATTTCAGACTTTAAAACATTTTTTAAGAAAATGGCGGCAAACATATCAATTACTAGATTAATTTAAACAATTATTATCAATCAATTACTATATTAACTAAATAACATATAAATATGTTACTTAATTGTTAAAATTTTTATAATACATTATCTTCTTAATGATCCACCAGTTCACATCTACAACTCTGCGTGTTTGCAGTGTTAAAACATGGGTTGATTTTCGCATTGGTCTGAACAAAACCAGCAGACGGGCTGATTGAAAATGCACATTCATTCTCTGCCAGTAGGTGGCGCTTTTGGAACGGCAGAAATACAGCGGCTTCCCCAGTACTCAAAGCAGCACAGCAGCTGATTTTGAAACATGCACCACTCATATTTATTCAATGAAATCACAGCCTTTTAAAGTTTAATCGTCACATTAAGCCGTATCGCAATTCTTGTCTTTCCGTCCCCAAATTTAAGACCTCCTGAAATCATAATTAAGACTTTATTGTACCATTTAAGACTTTTTATGCCCTTAAATTTGATACAACTAAATTTAAGAGTTTTTAAGGACCCGTCAACTTTCCTTATTTTTAGAGAATGCCATTGATTTTCACCAAAGTCCCTTTAAGGCAAGTCATTTCACTCGGCGGACATCTTTGAAATGCCTCTCGGGCATGCAAGTGCAGCTCCTATCTCTTTGAAAGGGGAAACATCAAATTCTCCAAAACTGTTCACCAAGCTTACGATTAAATTTCATATTTGAAATCACCAAAGAAATCTGACAACAACTGTCTCACTGTCTCAACAGTCCTAAGCGCACGTCTCGACACATTCACCGTTCTACAAAATAGCGTCTGGCATTTATTTATTTCATTTTTTCAAAAGGCTTCACGGTCCGGAGTCCCGACCCCTACTCTAGAGCTTCAGAAGAGATGACAAATGTTTCAAATTGTGCTCAGATTTGCCAAGATGCAAATCAAAAGTTGGTGCTCATATTCACTTTATACATCTATTATCTTGCTGTATGAACTATTGACGTATCTTTTATTTCTCCTGAAGAACTGTAGGAGAAACTGAGACATCTGAGAAATCTCAAGAGCTACAAAAGAGCAACCTCTGAGCTTTAAAATGCTCCTCATTAAGCCGTATCGCAATTCTTGTCTTTCCGTCCCCAAATTTAAGACCTCCTGAAATCATAATTAAGACTTTATTGTACCATTTAAGACTTTTTATGCCCTTAAATTTGATACAACTAAATTTAAGAGTTTTTAAGGACCTGTCAACTTTCCTTATTTTTAGAGAATGCCATTGTTTTTCACCAAAGTCCCTTTAAGGCAAGTCATTTCACTCGGCGGACATCTTTGAAATGCCTCTCGGCATGCAAGTGCAGCTCCTATCTCTTTGAAAGGGGAAACATCAAATTCTCCAAAACTGTTCACCAAGCTTACGATTAAATTTCATATTTGAAATCACCAAAGAAATCTGACAACAACTGTCTCACTGTCTCAACAGTCCTAAGCGCACGTCTCGACACATTCACCGTTCTACAAAATAGCGTCTGGCATTTATTTATTTCATTTTTTCAAAAGGCTTCACGGTCCGGAGTCCCGACCCCTACTCTAGAGCTTCAGAAGAGATGACAAATGTTTCAAATTGTGCTCAGATTTGCCAAGATGCAAATCAAAAGTCGGTGCTCATATTCACTTTATACATCTATTGTCTTGCTGTATGAACTATTGACGTATCTTTTATTTCTCCTGAAGAACTGTAGGAGAAACTGAGACATCTGAGAAATCTCAAGAGCTACAAAAGAGCAACCTCTGAGCTTTAAAATTCTCCTTTGGGCACAAACGTTCATGCTTGGAAGACAATGGCAATCTCTTTAGTTACACAGCTGGTTATGTAACGCACTGGTAATTAGTAGAGGTGTTTTGTCTCAACACGCATGGCCAGATGAAACCAAACGCTCTTATAGTAATTACGTGAATCTTCAGTGATTGCTCAGGGATTTTCTGTCACGCCGTTCCTAAATCACATCCTCTGAAACATCTCCAGGGCTTCAAACACACCATTATAATCTGCTGACAGCGCTTATAGAAAGGGCTTCATTTACACACTATTTCTGTCTTTTAAGTCAGTTTGGGACAATTTAGCTTTCAAAAAGTCTTTTTCACATCGCATTTATTCATTTAGCAGACACTTTTATCCAAAGTGACTTACACATAAAAAACTTTTATCATAAAGTAGCCAACACATACCACAAAACCAAATTTTAACACTAAAGTTTTTCTTAAAAAAAAACAATAAAACAATAAATAGTTGAGAATCAACAGTAGGGTCTCTAAATACCAAACATCTGCTCAGTAAAAAAAAAAAAAAATGAATTAATTAATGAATCTTTTGGACTTTTAGATAAAAGTGTCTGCTAAATGAATACACTTTAAAGAAAAAAAAGTTATATAAAAGTGGCTGATAAATAAAATGCAATGTAAAATGTAAATAAAAATGACTAAACAACCAACCATCCAATCAAACAAATACATAAAAGTTATTTTGAACAAATGAATGAGTTAATGAATAAGTAAGAAAGTAAGTAAATAAATAGTCTTTTGGACTTTTGGATAAAAGTGTCTGCTAAATAAATAAATATAAATAAATAACTAAACCAACCATCCAAAGAAACAAATAAATAAAAGTTCTTTTGGATGAATGGATGGATGGACGGACAGCCAGAGAGATAAATAAATAAATGCATTGCAAATAAACTCTACACTGTAAATAAATAAATAAAAAGTTATTTTGTATCCACCTTCAACACATTTTTCAACGCGGGAGTAAGCCACTGTCTGTGAATGTGTGAGACTTACGGTTCATAACCGCTGTAGTAATTAAATAACAAAACAAACAAACAATAAATCAATAAATAAAATGTTTTTCACTGTTTATTGAAGTGAATCCACGTGCAACTGTGGATAGAAGTCTTTTGTATTCATATGTGTGTGTTTTGTGTAAATATACATATTATATATTATATAGATTTGGTTTATATAGTTCATCCTATCTAGTTCACACTGGTGTCGAGTGTCATAAAGAGAAGCTATATCACACTATATGCTGGTGAAGAGGTCAGTGTCCTGAGCTTTAGAAGTGTTTGTGTGGGGAAATCGAACACCTGGAGGAAGCCCTCGTCCCGACGTCACAGGTGCGAGGCTTTTGTAAGCGTTTAGATATGATTACTGCAGCTAAATAAAGGAGACACATGGATGACCATTTCAACAACTAACTGATCTCCCATGCGTCCCTTGAGTCTGGTGTAAAAACTGTCTCTGTGTCTCTGGAGACGCAGCGTTCTGTACAGGATAATTTTCCCTCTGTCCTCATTCCCATGTAATATAATGCACAGCATCAAATGTTTCTCTTTTGCTTTGTTTCTTGCTATTCTATTCTCATAATCCCATGTTACATGAGCAGATAGACACACACTCACCTGATGCCGTTAGATCATTATTTACTGCATTAATATCTGCATCAGCTAACGTCATCTCGCTACACGTGGAATAAACTTTCTTTTATTCCTCTTAAATTGTTTAATGACATAAATGACATCCTGGTGATTTACTGATTCCAGGATTATTATAGTTAATGGAAACTAAAACCATTAAAACATTTTTATTACTTGATATGAAATAATAATAACAAAAAATATTTGGCCATGTTTAGCATGAGAATCCAACTCTTTAACAGTGTAAATAATTCAGAATGCATGAAATAGCATTAGACCTCCCCTTTAACTTGATGTAATAAAATAACTCAAACTAAAATAAAAATGTAAAAGAATAGACATTGAATAAAAAACTAAAATATTAAAATTGTAACTAAAATTAAAATGAAAATACAAGCAATATAAGCTAATATAAAAATAAAAAACGAATTTAAAATATTAATAAAAACTATAATAGTATCTCAGTTATACTAAAATAACACTGATTCGCTTATGATCAGACTTTAGCTGCAAAAGGAAATACAGGTTTAATCACTGAATTTGCAGTCAGTTACATACATGTTTACTGCTGTATATGAGGACATAATTTAGACTTCTATTGGTTTTATAAAAAGATCATTAGATTAAGTCAAAGCCTAATCCTATAAAGAAAACATTTTACATGTTTTAGTTAAAAATGATTTAATTACTTTATTTTTGAATCGTTTTAAGCTTTAAAGATGTCCCTGAAGGTCTCACTTGGGGACAAATCTGCCAAAACTAGACAAATATAGTTTGTGATGGGAAAATGTAGGAAAGAAACCAAAAACAAGTGGTGTCTTGCAAGTTATTCCAGCTGTAATGAGTTTTCTTGTTATGACAATCTTCTTTCACATGTCCCTCGTCTCATATTGCTCATTCTCTATTGTCCGCTGTAAACAGATGCAGAACAGGTCAAAGACTGTAATCCTGAAGGACGCAGTAGGTCGAGGCTGAATAGTTGGGCTTTAACCTGCTTCTAAATCCACAACGGCTCAGCCCTTCCAAAACAAAACCAGATTTCAATGCCAACACACTCTGACACACAGCTGTGATCCACCAAACACTGACCAATGGCCAGAGAAACCTGCTACAATCAGTGTCAGGTTTATCTTGTTATTGTGTCCTAAATACTCATCCTATTTCTCTATCTCTATCTCTCTTATTCATTAATGTATAATTAACCACTGCAGTCAGTCCTCCATTAGCCTGATATCCAGCAGACCAAACAGTCATAGTTTATCTGTCAAATGTGCAACAATGCAGCAATGGCAGAACTTGAGGACTATGGAAAAAATGTCATTAATGTTTATGTAGACACATGCATTTTCAGTAAAGCTGCTTTGAAACAATGTGTATTGTGAAAAGCAATAGTATATATATTATAGTATATAAGATAAATATCTATAAATATATATGTATATATAATAGTATATAATAGTATATTTATTTTTATTTAATATAAAGAGTATTAAATAAGTTAAAACAACAAATGATCAAAACCATACAATTCTTAAGTGTTACATGAAGTAAATGAAAAAATAAAATATAAAAAAATAAAGATAGAATAGAAAGAGTGGGAGAGAATTATACAAAATACCTACAGAAAAACTCAGAAAATACAGAAAGAACAGGTATAGAAAGAAGAGAAAGAGAAAGGGTGAGAGACAGAGAAAAGAGAAGGTAAGATTAAGAAAAAGAGAGAGAGAGATAGTTAAACCCATTGTGTTGTGATGTTGTTGTTGTTGTTGGGCACAAAGCCTCTACAGGGAATATTCATTGTGTGTGTGTGTGTGTGTGTGTGTGTGTGAAGTCTGACCTCATTCAGGTCCACTGGCCATTGTCCTGAGCAAAGAGCCCAGCAGGACAAATCAATTTGAAATTTGAAATTTATGTAAAATTGTATCTTAAAAACTCTTAAAAACCTTGACATTTTTAATTATATATATATATATATATATATAGTTTCATAAAGTTGATAGATAGATAGATAGATATATATGAAATGTGTAAAATATATATTTTATAGGTATAGAAAGAAGAGAAAGAGAAAGGGTGAGAGACAGAGAAAAGAGAAGGTAAGATTAAGAAAAAGAGAGAGAGAGATAGTTAAACCCATTGTGTTGTGATGTTGTTGTTGTTGTTGGGCACAAAGCCTCTACAGGGAATATTCATTGTGTGTGTGTGTGTGTGTGTGTGTGTGTGAAGTCTGACCTCATTCAGGTCCACTGGCCATTGTCCTGAGCAAAGAGCCCAGCAGGAGAGACCTGTGGCGGGCTCCGAGAGGCCCACTGCGGCCCGGGACAGACGTCTGAGCCTGGGGGCCGTCACCTGGGGCGCAGTGTTACCTGGTGAGAGGTGCAGCGAGAGAGTTACTGCCTCAGTGCATTCAGGAGTACAATTAAACTTTCATATTCAATACTTCAGCTCTTGACTGTTATTTCAGTAACACTGACGTACTATTATAGTTTTTGTTAATTTACCAAATTATATTTTATTTTGAATTTGTTTCACTTTTTTTATATTTTGTTTAAAGTTTCATTAATTTTGCTGTGTTTTTGTCATTTTTATCTGTTTTTAAAATCAGTATTATCATTTTTTAAGTAATTTTTTATCTATAATTTTTAATAAATAATTTTATCACATGTGCACAAATGTATTGTTTAGGATAAATGTGTGCAAAAACAACTCCTGTTATCCAAGATAAAAAATAAATAAAAAATAAATAAAATAATAATAATAATAAAAAAAAAAATTCACAATGATTTACTTAAAAACCTTGACATTTTTAATTATATATATATATATATATATATAGTTTCATAAAGTTGATAGATAGATAGATAGATAGATATGAAATGTGTAAAATATACATTTTATAATGGCATTAATAATATAATATAATAATATAATGTTATTAATTATATATATTTTATTGAATTATAGAATTATTTATAGAATGTAATAATTAGACAAGATAACTTATATAATAATTATATTAATTATTTCATACGTTTTTGAAATTATTAATTTCATAAGTGTTTCTTAAATAAAAAATATATAAAATAATAGTATATATATTATAGTATATAAGATAAATATCTATAAAATATCAAATACAATATAGGAGTATATAAAAGTGTTTTGGATCAAAACCAACTGTAATCACACGTGCACAAGGATGAAGTTGTGCGAAAATAACTCTCTTGTTAGCCTTTTAAATACTTTACTTTACTACAGATAATAATTTAGACCAATCCCTGCAAAAGTTTTCATGCATAAATCACAATTCAATAGTCAAAACCTTTGGATAAAACCAACTGAAATCATGTGCACAAGTTTATTCTTTAGGGTAAATGTGTGCAAAAACAATTATGGCCTTTTAATTGTAATATGTGTTCCAATTTATTCTTATTAGAAACTGAAATAAGTGACTCTAAAATAAGTATTACTTGTTTCCAGATTGATCTGGAATTGGTCTTGTATAAAAATGCATTCAGTCACATGCAATAAAAGTGCTTTGTTGTGTTTTGAGTACAGTAGGAAAGTCCATTTATGGAGATGTGTACTGTAAATCTGAGCATAAATTATGCTAACCACTAACTGCATGCAGACACGCTCTATAAAATGAACCGGATTCATCAACAATAGAACAAATTTATGTGCTGAAGGACTGAAATAAGTGCTTTAACAAAAATAAAGATGGTTTCCTTATGTACTTAGTTGGAAATAATTCAACATTTTCCATTAATAAAATTCCTCTCATCCAAGTCTGTGTGAAAGTCCAACTTGTAGTGTCGTCCTCAGATCTTAATCACAGGACTGCATGGCGCCTCTGTTTCCGGCAGGTTGGACATTGACCAGCTGCACTACGTGAGCGGTGTCACCTACACATTGTGACTAAGACTGATTCATTTCTATCAGACTGTCACGGCGTAACACTTTGTCCCGATGTGACAAATCGACAGCCGAAGACCCGCCAATTCACACCTGAACCGAGAGTAAAGGACCTACTGACCAAACGCAGGAGTTTAATCATTCATACCATCGTCTGTGAGTGTCTGAACATGTACAAAGGAATGTATCTGCTTTATCTCTGTTAAACAAACTGACCTTTGACCTGAGGAAACCTCCAGTTAAATAACCCGACAAGTGCTTGTTATGTTCACAAAACACATTTTTTTCCCCTTACAAAAATTTACCATGCTAACTATTGTTTATGCCCAGGGTACTAGTACTAGGTCTGAGTAATAACACAAATTTCCTCATTCAATTCGATATTGATTCATTTAGATATATATCAGATACAGTATGTCAATATTTCTCAAGGAAAACAATCTCTCTTCAACTAATGTTAACTACAAAGGGGACCCTATCAGTTGGCACATAACTATAATACTATAAATTAAAGGTTACAAACATACAAACCTTTAAATTGCACATGAGGCGGTTTTTATAATAATACATTTATAATAAAAGCTTAATGATATAATTATCAATTCGTTATTTGAAATATAAACATCAACGGTGGCTGTAATAAAAACTTGTTTCATTAAATATTGAATAACAGGTTCATAAAAATATAATGAACATGTCTTATTGTGTATATTTACCCAAATACTCTTCTCTGGAGTTCATTTTTCTTGCTAACTGTCAAGCAATTGACAATGAATTACTTTTCTGAGGTAAATATGACGTAACGCAACGAGCTGTTTCATTAACATCTTTCCGCAGTTGAATTTAGCGATTGCATGAGACATGATGATATATTTCGGTACGTTGTAAAATTTCTTTCAACATACCTTCTGATGTTCATTTATGTTTATTTCGTGTTTTAACTAGCTGTAAAGAGAAAGTTTGAACTGAGGCGGCTATACGATAACGCCACATTAAAGAGCGCAAAAACGGTATTTATTGTTTGAATTCTGTAGTAAAACTGACAGAATTTGAAAGCTGAGACTTTGTTCCATATCAAAAGCAACAAAGCAAAAATTCTATTTCGATTGATTGTATGGAAACCGTACTAAAAATAATGTTTAATGAAGTTTTGTTCACTAGTCGGAACCATTGCATGTGGGTGGGACAAAACCCACCCACTTTTTAAGACCAATGATATTGGACCCACTCGGTGCGTCTGAAATCGCGTACTGTCTGAGTAGGCACTACATTTGAATTTGAATTTACTTCACGACCGTTAAAAAAGTACGTTCTATATAGTATGAATACGGGAAGTATGAATGAAATTCGGACGTACTACATCCGCCATGTTGTTACTGTCACATACATGACCTACCAGCGTCAGTTGCGTCGCTTCACTGCCATTCATAAATCCTCTCCCATGGTCTCATGGGATAGTAAAGTGTCCATCGAATGCACACTTCAGAATCCGGGCGGAAGAAGTAAAGTTAGGTCATCCTACTGTTTTTCGAATACTATGAATTCGGACATACTACTCACCTCACATACTATTTTCACCTACTATATAGTAGGGAAGTATGCGATTTTGGACGCAGCGACTCACTTTTACCGTCATTCAGCGCATATGTCTGTTCACTTTTCACTTGTCAGTCAAATCCATTCCACTTGAGAAATGCCCTAATAAATTAAACTCCATTCCGCGTTTTAGCTACAGCCTTGAACTTCCACGCTGCTGCTTCCTCAAATCCATTCCGCTTGGCTCATTCAGAGTCCATATAAATTAAACTCCATTCCATGTTTTCACTACTCGTGCCTGCTGCACTCCCGCGACTCAGCACGGTTAACAAAGCATCTCAGCATCTCTGCTGCTCAGGTGGGTCTGGCTGTGTGCTCACATACTGTCACTAAACAAGCTGCTATTTAACTGAATGTTCATCATAAAGGCATCATGTAGTCTTTGTTGCAGCATTAAATTACAGTTACACTTACACTATGTTGTTATAACGCCAACTATCTGACATTGTTTCAAAACAACAAGACTTTTGTTGCTGTGTTAATTTTTGGGAAACCTTGCCAGGTATGTGGTAACCGTTTCAGGCTATAAAAGCAATTGTTTCATTATAAGGCACCAGAAGAGAGGAAATGGCATCTACTCCAGTAAAAGTTTTCTATAATTATTTTTTTTTTTGCTTCTGATGCCCATGCATCAACTGAAAACAGCATAGACTAAAAGATCAATTCTAGGGATTTAAGAATCGATATGTGTTCATCATTGTTAACCTAGCACTACAAAGTACCATAGTCAAGCATTACTAATACTATTGCTCATACGGATAGTGTTGTCATCAAACCTCTAACACCCTAGCAACCCCACAGAATACTACAAACATCATATCAATGAGCTAAAACATGCTACAAACATGTAGCAAGGTCCTGTCAACTTTCAATGGGCAAATCTAATCATCAGGCTTTTGAGGAACGTTTATTTGTTCATCTCTCAATCATCATTGTATTGCATTGTGTTTTGATCATAAAACTAAGCATTTAAATATCATCTTACTAAGACACATTATTGGGAGATATAGAGTGATGATTGATATTTATATCATTTTATGTAAGAATCTGCTCATTGATTTACATTGCAAGCATCAGAATTTCATCTTTCTTTCTGGCCATATAAATATCAGCATCTGCACCAAATTGCATATTTCTGCTTAGTTTTGGCCTCTGAATAAACTTTTTTTTTCTGAAGTATGCAACACATATGCAAACTTTTATTTATTTATTTATTTATTTGTAATATTTTGTCAAAACATTGAACAAACTACAATTTTTAAAATTAGGTGTTCTTACTATTATTTCATTTGTCTTTACAGATTCATATGGCTTTACAGGGTTAACTGTAATAAATATGGTATTTTGGTGGTTACTCTGAAACTCTATCTCGAAATTGTAGGGTTACATTTTACACAATTATGTGTAAATCATATATTTATTTTGGTGTTCAGTGTACGCCAGACAACAGTATCAATGACCCTCCATAAATCTTCAAAGAATGCTGAGATATTGCATCACTACAATACATCAATCTGGACAGGTTATTGACTCAGAGATGCTTTTCTGTCAAAAACAGCTCAAAATGACAGCCACGATTTTACTGTACACTAAACTAAATGGACCTGTCCTTCAAATCTTACCATTCCTGTCTAAACTGCATGCGGTAAATAATAAAAGGAATGCTTTTGAACAAAAACTGACATTTTAAAATGCATGTCATACAGCTGAAATCTTTCAACACTACAGTCCTCACCGCTTTTGTAAACAGGTGCAGAAGGAGCTAATTTTGACATAGAAAACTATACACAGACCATGCAGAAAAGGCCGAATTCAAAAAAGCAAAAAGAGTTGATCATCTGAAGGGATGCAATCAACCCTTCGTCATAAATTGACTGTCATTTAAAATCATAACTGCTCCTGATTTATGAGAATAATCTTTTAATAATATTTCCTCAGCATCGGATGTCTGACAAGCCCAATCTGAAACCTCCTGGACTGATGATGAATACGTTCAGCACAAAAACGACAGTTGCGTAAGAGACAAAAATAGGCAGGTTATCAAATCGTAGTGGATCTGATTACGAAAATGCATCAGAAAACCATTTAAGCATTTGTGCACAAAGGCTTCTCCTGAAATTTCCTCTCAAGCGTGTGAAAACAAAGTAAGCAGGTTTGACAGGTGCAATGCCTGGAATGTAGAAGTTTTGCAATGCTATTCAGTTCTGCAATGAAAACACACCCATATTGCAGTGTATGTGCGTGTGATTGATTGCAAGAAGCTCGGGAATCCCTTTAACAAACAATAGATTGTTATGAGCAACCTTTGCAACCAAAGCGAATATCAGTGGTACAACCTTATACCTACATGAGTATCAATTTTGTCTCAGATATTACTTCTTAAATTCCTAAGTAGAAATAAAACAGAGACCAATGAGTCAATAGTTTTCATACAGTAACAATAGAGTTATAAAACGAATGTGAGAAATGAATTTAAATAAAGACTTCAGTGATATTATTGAGGTCTGAAATTCTACACTGCAAAAAAAAAAAGTACTTAGTATCTTTGTCTTGTTTTCCAGTCCAAATAGTTAAATATTAATAAATCAAGATACATTTACTTGAGAAGCAAAATTATTTAGGATATTAAGGCTTGTTTTCTAATAAATAAATAAAAATGACTAAAGTGAGTTCATGCTTCTATCAGTTGCGTAATAAAAATAAACTTACTTGCTTTTTACTAAAGTGAAAAGTGAAATTTTCTATGGAAGCCCATTTCTGCCACGGGATAAAAATAAAAGAGTAATTGTGACTTTTTATTGCACAATTTTTTCTCTTTTTTTTTCTCTCACAGTTTGGATAATGGCAATTCTGTGAAAAAGTCGCAATTTTTATTTTTTATTACCCTTTTTTTTAATTTTTTTTATTCCATGGCAGAAATTTTCTTAACACACTGACAGATATTTTTCTTGTTTTAAGCAAAAACTCATTTAATTATGATACATTTTTCAGAAAACAGGGCTTAATATCTTGTCATTTTGCTGCTCAAGTAAATTTGATTTAAGAATGTTTAGATACTGAAAAACAAGAAAATCATTTTTCCATTTCTTAATTTGCTGTTCTTTTACTCTAATTGCTTTATAGGAGACACAACAGAGATTAAAGAGATCTTATTTGTATTATTTTTGAATCTTGCAAACTAAAACGTGCATGTCTTCATCAGATTACTGATTAAGTGCCTTTTAAAATGACTTTTTGTCTAAAAGTGAAGCTCAGAACGTCTGTCATCTCAGCACTCATTTTATTGGCCGTCACTCTCAGAATAATGTGTGCAAGTATTCAAGCTGTCATATATAGTAATCTTTAAAGCCTTTAATTTCATATCTAATTTTCGGAGTGCAAGTGCATGTTATCTGAGCGCTGCTCGTTCGAGCAGAATCGAGCCGTGTAATCGTTTGTAAGTGTTTGTAATTGGTTTCCACTCGAGATAGCGAGCAGCTGTATCTTATCAAACTGTTTAACGGCACATGAATCACTGCAGCGTTCGGCTGGCACTGGAAAACACTCTCGCTCGAGACTCTAGAGAGAAAAGAGTGGTGTAGAGACGGGTTGGTGCACTGAACCTCACCCTGCGCCGTGACTCACCTGTGCAGCTACCGTGGGTGGATCGAGACAGAGACACTCTGTCTACAGACTTCTAGACTAGATTTTTTTTGTTGAATGTCAAAAAACACCACTTAGTATGTTTTTAAGCGATTTGGTTTACGAGGACACAGGAAGTTTAAACCTCATAAACCATGTTTATGCTGTCATACCCATGTCATTACACACATTTGTGACCCTGTAGCACAAAAGCAGTGTTAAGTCGCTGGGGTATATTTGTAGCAATAGCCAAAAATACATTGTATGGGTCAAAATTATAGATTTTTCTTTTATGCCAAAAATCATTAGGATATTAAGTAAAGATCATGTTCCATGAAGATATTTTGTAAATTTCCTACCGTAAATATATCAAAACTTAATTTTTGATTAGTAATATGCATAGCTAAGAACTTCATTTGAACAACTTTAAAGATGATTTTCTCAATATTTAGACTTTTTTGCACCCTCAGATTCCAGATATTTAAATAGTTGTATCTCGGCGAAATATTGTCTTATCCTAACAAACCATACATCAATGGAAAAATTATTTATTCAGCTATTCAGCTTTTAGATGTATAAAGATGTATAAATATCAATTTTGAAAAACTGACACTTAAGACTGGTTTTTTTGGTCCAGGGTCACATTTGAGTCCTCATAGACCATTTATGCCAGATCACTCACACACACACACACACACACACTGGTTTCCATGTTTTATGGGGACTCTCCATAAGTGTAATGTTTTTATACTGTACAAACTGTAATTTATATCCCCTTACGCTAAACGTACCCCTCATTCAAAACTTTCTGCATTTATAGAATTTCAAAACACTTCATTCTGTATGATTTATAAGCTTGTTTCTTCATGGGAACCAAAAAAAAAATAATGTCCCCACAAGGTCAAAATGTACTGGTATTACTATCCTTGTGGGGACATGTGGTCCCCGTAATGTAGGGAATACCAGGTACACACACACACATACAAACACACACCCATGTAGCCACTGAGGTCACATGGCCGATCTGTAAGGTGACTCACGCTAAAAATACAACACAAAGGAAGAGTTCATCTAATGTCCACTTGTTCTCCAGTAGTTCCCATCCCATTGCTCATGACTCACACATCTGCTCACAATACAGAAAGAATACAGCAGCCCGGCCACAGAAAGATCCGTTCCTCACCTTTGTTCAGGAACGCTTCTCATGCTCTCCACACAAAAGCAGGTTGAGGAGAGTAACCCGGGCCGGCTGGACTAGTGTTACCACTCGAGCTGATCCCTCAGGGTACGAGTCTAACAATAGACAGATTGAACCGCTGATATCTTCTGCTGTTTACATTTACATTTCTTTTCCTGGCACTTTCACGTGAAGATTAGGCCTCCGAGTGTTAGGTCTGCATTCTCACCATGTTTGCATCTAGAAAGAGAATGGATTGAAAGTCAGCAAATCTGCTCCAAAGCAATGTTAGGGAATACTAAATGATTATCAAATAACAACAAGAATAAAAACAATTGCATAGGAATAGAGGATCATATACAGGAGAGTTTTTTTTACATTCACTAGCAAACAAATTAAATAAATACACAAAAATAGACTAAATAATGTATGTTAATTGGAAAAACTAACTCGGTTAAGTCACTACGGTTAAAGTGCATTGGGTTACTAGTTGCTTCCTAAGAATGTGATCATAAATCTTGTGTCAGGAAGAGATTTTTGTCATATTTCACCACAAATGAAGAAAAACAAATTTGTTTTTGCAATGTCATGACAATTAATCACATTAAAACTTGATATAATATGAAAGAAAAAAACACACACACACACACACACATATATATAATTTATAATTTATTTATTTAATAATTTAATGTAATTTAATCTTATTTATTTATTTTTATTTTTGCTGGGCTGCCTTTACATGAATAATGTACATGAATTACATTAAGCTGTACTTTAATTTACATGTACATAAAAACATATGACAAAACATATCCCAAAATGATCTTTTTCATTGCCGTAATGAGAATTTAATGAGAATTACAAACAAACTCAATAGTAAAACACATTACAGTAATGAAGGGAAATGAGTTTAAATGTCAACATTCAAAAAAAGCCCTTCATTTGCTTCCTTTTCTTTATGCAGAATATAATTTCACATTATTTTCAATTGATTTAGTGTGACAAATGACCTGGAGATGTACATTTTTAACCCAACTTTCTTACTTGGAGACTTGACCTTTTGACTTAATTCTATGATTCACAGTAAATCCTCCTCTTTTCATCATTTTAACCACAAGCGTCTTTCATAATCTGATGTAGCTTGTTAAATACGTTTCTCTTTTTAAACTCTGATCAGTAAAAGTTAATCACCATCTTCCTCCTTGTAAAACACACATCCTGCTTGTAAGTAGTTAATCAGAGTCACTGACTCAACATGCATTGTGTTTTCTTATGATGTAAGTCACTGCATTGTGTTTGGGAAAGAGGTGAAAGAATTCGTCCCAAAAAAACAAATTAGAAAGAAAGATCACGATGTTGATTATGTATGTTTGTATATCAGTTACACATGCTATCATTACTTATATAGAGCGCACTTAAAGACACAGTGCAGAGTTACAGGATCTTGTGTAATCTCATACACACTCATCCGCAGGCATTACGCTCTCTCTAACCGAGTCTGACCAGCACCTGACATAAAAACAGGACAGATGCTGATTTTTTTTAACGAACTAGAAAAACTTTCACTGCTGTGCCTATAAAAGCAAATTTAGAAATGAATTTTAACATGCAGCTGCAACACACATGTGCTTGGAAACGACGCACGACTTGGCTCTATAGCTCGTGTTTACAGTAATTACAGGGATTTCTGAGTATGGGAACAACTTGGAAAATATATATGATACCACACACCCCCCCCTTCACTGATGGATCTCAGTCTAAAGAAATCCCAAAAACATGCCCAGGTCACATTCAATCCCAAAATCATAGGAAAAAAATAATAAATTATTATTTACTACATATTTAATAAATACTATTATTATTTATTACATATTTGTTTTTATAATTATTGATTTAATTTTTGTCATTTAAATCAGCATAAGTTAAAGACAGTACATAAAATCATAAACTAATAAATATATTACAATATAAATACATTATGATTATTTTTTGACATTTTTAAATGAGAATGAAATTTTTAAATGACATTTGGGATTGTTATGAAAATAATGTCACCACACCAATATATATATATATATATATATAGTCATATACAAAATAAAGCATGTTACTTTACTACATATTTAATAAATACTATTATTAGTATTATTTATTACATATTTGTTTTGTAATTCTTGGTTTAATTGTAATTTAAATCAGCATAAGTTAAAGGCAGCACAACAAATAGTACAATAAATACTTTAAAATATAACCAATACATGATTATTTTTCCACATTACACTAATGAGAATGAGAAATATGCTTAATTGTCACGAAAATAATGTCACCATACCCCAACATATAACGTTATATTACATAAATTACATATGAAGAGTTCATTTGCAAAAACCGATAACTCCATTTTTATTTAATTTTTTTCAGAAATCAGGTGTTTTATTGCGCATTCCAAGTAATATCAATCAAACTGCAGTTGGGTTGTTTTGATTAAGTAATAATAACTTAAACAAATACAGGTAATTTACAAAATTAAAGTTCATTTAAAGTATGTTTTTAACTCCACATTTCATGTTTTTGAGTTAAAAAAAACACTAGTTTAATCTTTGTAATCTCCTCAGATGACAAAATGTTGACGCCTGACAAACGTTGTTGTTGTTGTGATCATAAACTGTACGGATGTGATTACACGCAATACTAAACCGTCTTTTTTGACAAAATGTGTTTAGGGTTCAGATCGCGCTATATGTGGAGAATAATGCACGGAAATCTTTTTTTTTTTTTTTGAAAGTGGCATTTATCGTTTTTTTGCAAATGAACTCTTCATAGATACACATACATATGTATATATAAATTCTCCCAAAATACTGATGCTTTGAAAAACCTATAATGAAATACTAAGAACTTTTTTTTATCTACAAAGAACCAACTCAAGAACCTTGAACAGACAAAAAAATTGTTCTCAAAAACCTCAAGTGCTCTAAAGAACCACTGAAGAACCTTTATTTTTAAGACATTGCATGGAAATTCAAGCTAATGAGTTTCTAACATGCCTGAGCTCTGGATTCTGTCCTTCTGGTCAGTCTGTGGTCGGCCTCTTGGCCTTGAGTATGTGCGACCACAGTTCTGGCCAGAATACGGGGCCCTCGATTGCCTCGAGCCCTGAGTAAACAACATACACAGGGCCTGACCCAGATCAAAAGCCTCTTTTCCCAGAGCCACAACCAGGAGAAACCGTGCTGACCAAAGACGCTATATTTGGAACAAGGGCGCACATTCTTTTTCCTAGAACGAGGTGTTTTAAGCAATTGCTGCTGAGAAAGAGCTGCTATTTTTTTTTTTAAGAAGTCCAGGATTTCACAGAGAAAGTCCTGTTTGACCTACTGACTGTTTCATGTCAAACACTCGTTTTAGGATAACGTGTGAAGATTGAAGAGGTTTTTGCAATTTGTGCAACAGCAATTAATAATGCACTGGTGTCGCTTTATGAGAGAAATTCATATTTACTCAATTTATGGGAGGTCACTGCTCGATTTAAAGTAGTTCAACTTTGGTAAAGCTTCACATTCAATTTTTTTTAATTGAAATTAATACTTTTATTAATCAAGGATGCATTAAATTGATCAAAAGTGACAGTAAAGACATTTATAATGTCACAAAAGATTTCTATTTCAAATAAATGCTCTTATTTTAAGCTTTCTATTCATCAAAGAATCCTGGAAAAAAAATATGTATCACAGTTTGCACAAAAATAAAAAAATTTCAATATTTATAATAATCAGAAATGTTTCTTGAGCAGCTAATCAGCATATTAGAATGATTTCTGAAGATCATGTGACACTGAAGACTGGCGTAATGATGCTGAAAATTCAGATTTGCATCACAAGAATAAATTATATTTTAAAATAAATTCGAATAGAAAACAGTTATTTTAAATTGTAATAATATTTCACATTTTACCTGTATTTTAAATCAAATAAATGCAGCCATGGTGAGCAGAAGAGACTTCTTTCAAAAAAAAAAAAAATACAGACCAACTTTAATTCAAATGTGATAAACAGCAGAATTTGGGTAAATTTTTCACCAAAAAGAAGACCTAAAATGTTGCGTAGAGACTAAAATTATATATATATATATATTTTTTTTTTTACATGAATCATTACTGTCCAAACAAATTGACTCAGTAAAAGACTTGGAGTAAAATGCCGGGTCCTGCAGATTTGCCTTACACAATATTCAGAACATGCTACACAACTCCTTGTTCAAACTCTTGTTTTCTCCAGGCTGAACAATTGCAACACTCTCAGCAGCTTTACAACCTCTACAACTAATCCAGAATGTGGCTGCAAGAGCAGTCTTTAACAAGCTGAAAAGAACTCATATCACTTCTCTGTTCATCTATTTGCACTGGCTACCAGTAGCTGCTCGCATTGATGTTTGCCTGTAAAACCACCACTGACTCTGCACTCCTTTACCTAATTCACTTCTTCAGAATGATGTGCCTCTAGAAGCTTGCGTTCTGCAAGTGAACAGCGTATTATAGTGCCATCCCAAAGAGGCGCAAAATCACTTTCACAGACTTTTACATTAAGTCGCTTTGGATAAAGGCGTCTGCTAAATGATTCAATGTAAATGTAAAATGAATAAAATTTCAAATTTGTTCATTATGGCCTCAGAGATACTTGCTTTGTTGTAAAGTTGCATGTGCAATAAAACACTAGTTCAGTCTCGACAACGAACTTTCTGCAGTAAAACTGAAAACAAGCCAAATAGTAAATTAAATATTAGGCAAAAATTAATAGCTAAACCAACAGATGATGTCATTCTTGCTCTTCTTAATCTCACCGCAAGAATCATGAGTGTTATTATGTTCGTTTTACCTCAACCGTCATTACAGAAACCGTAACAGGTCACACTGTTAACAGTAATAGGTGTATGTTTGGTTTTGTTATTTAATGATTGGTGACCACGACTATTATGCGACAGAGATAAAATTCCTCACAACCAATATAAACATCTGATCGTGTGAAGTCGTCATGCTCTTTTATTGGCAGAACTACATACTGTGTGATTCAAGCTACCAAACATCCCAATTTCACACAATACTTGCATCATATTGCATAAAAACATTTCAGTGATAATGAATCTGATTAGCATTCCTCTGTGAAACCTTGCGAGAATGTGCAGTAGCTTGTAAACACAGCGGTTTCTGCAAATAAAACCACAGAATTCGAGAGAAAATTGGAGGAGTGACTAAAGTCAGCGCTTACTGTAAACGTCCACAGCTCCCGTGTTACGCAAAACACGTTTGAAGCGGAAGTGGCCTTAATGCACAGGGAACGTTTATCTGGAAAGACATGGTGAAAAGTGAAATGAGCATTAGCTGTCATTCTGTAGAACGTACATTAAAGTCAATGACATGTGACAGTTTGACCTGAACATGAGTAAAGTAAAGCTGATTACTGTAGTTTAGCGATGATGCAAAATATTGCGCTCCTTCTTGAACCTTGAGTTCATGGCAATGCAATACTGCTTAATGGAGAACTGAAAGTCTGCAGGGAGAGAGAAAGAGAGACTTTCTCTAGAAGAGATTTCATGGAGCTTTAGTGTAAAATAAAATAAAATAAAATAAAATAAAATATGTACGGTTCATAAATAAAACATTAGAGCTTTCATCACATAACTAACACTAATATGAGCACTAGTTTCTTGACTTAGCAAACATCACAAAAGCAAAATAAATAAATGCAATTTTAAAATCCTATTCGGTCCAACTATTTTTAACAGTATGTGGAGCAATATGTAATTATAAGCATTTCACATTACATCATGTTGCATGTTTAATTTAGTGAGTGGCTTTGAATTTACATCTCCAAAATAAATTCAGTTTTTTTTTCCTTTTTTAATCCAATTTTGTGTAAAAAAATGTCTTAATGCTTGGCATTCGCAAAAAAATTGATTGGCAGATGCAAGAAATTACAGTTGATGTTGCTTCCAGTTCAAGCACAATAGAAATGGACAAAATTAGTATGTTGCATTGTGGGATACAGTATTTCACACTGTGTGCTCTTGATATACATTTTGGCAAATGTAATCCAGATTTTCTATGCACACAATAAATGCATCCTACACAGTAGTATGATAGCATTCTGAACATGACCAGAGAATAAGAGTGAGCGCTTTATTCCCACTGTCGTCTAAACATGGAAAACGATGTGCGTGTTTGTTCAAAAAGCATGTTTCCACTATTCAGCACAAACACAGGAAACGTCTCTACATGCATGTGAAAGCATGAACCTGCTGCTGTTTAAACACATACAACATCAATGCATGTTTGCGTGAGTGTGATGACTGAACTTTCCAGTGCAAACGAGATATTGTCATCTCACTCACTATAGCTTTAGACTAAATAAATAATGCATTTTTGTAATAAAAATGCAATGTAATTATATTTGTAATTATTATTTGAGGAATCATGCATGTCTGGAGCACAAACGCTGCAGGATGATGCACACATTCAACTTTAATACTTACTATTAAAGGTTTGATCACATCACTAACCTCAAGAATGTACAGTGCATAAAATAAAACAGTACCTCCCATTTGAGACCTGCACACTATAAAATCAAATCAAATAAAATAAACCTTCCAGTTGAGTCCTGGATACTATTTTTGAAATAAAATAAAAGATAAAATACAATATTACTGCGTACTTTCAAAAGAAAATTATATATATACTTCCATACATACACTCTAAAAAATGCTGGGTTGTTTCAACCCAACTTTGGGTCAAATATGGACTAACCCAACCGTTGGGTTAAATTCTTAAATTAAATTTATTTTTTTAACCCAAAAGTTGGGTTAGTCCATATTTGACCCAAAGTTGGGTTGAAACAACCCAGCATTTTTTAGAGTGTAGTAGTGGCCAAAAGTGATGTCCGGCCTAGGAAATTTGACATATTTTCATCCGTACTGCATTACTGTGTAATATTTATGGTTTCTATAGCCGTGGCATCATTATGATGGTATGAAGAGATGGATTAATTCATGTAGGACGCCACTGAAGGCCTAGGTGTAAAATGCACGGCCCGCCACTGAGTAATACTGATGCTTGACTTAGCACAGCACAAATGAAAAAAAGCACAATGCATAAATTAAATAAAATAGTACCTTCCAGTTAAGTCCTGCATACTTTTTTAAAAATATATTAAGAGGTTAGTGTTAGAGGTTTCATCACATAAATAATAATATAATAATAATAATAAAAAACTCTAATATGAACAACAGTAATAGTGACGCTTGACTTAACAAACAGCACAAACAAAAAAATGGGCTCAAATTATTCCTGGAACACAAAACATCAATAATAGTGCTTTCATGTCCACTGTCCGCACAACTACGAGCGTGTTTGTACAACAACAGCGAGGTCCAGAAAAACGGCGGTCTCCAGCACCTTCTATCAACAGGAAACATCTTTTCACAGGCCAGGAAGTGTCACTGTATAATTGGCTTGGTGTGATTCAACGAGAGCGGTTTTCTCAGCCAATGGGAGGGCGGTTATTTTGAGCGGTGGTATAAAAGATGAAGTGCTCGCGGATCTCACAGCACACGCCGGTGGTGAGCTCAGAGGAACGGCAGACCTCTGCTGAGTTACACCGCCGCTCTGAGTCACTTCACAAGCACTTACTGTAAACGCAGGGCAGAAAAACTGACTCACAAAACACACAGATGTTCTCATGGGCCGATGCCATTCGCCCTATAGCGTGGACAGTTCATCCTTTGGCCCACTGAAAGAAAGAAAACACAGAGCTTTGGGCTGCAACTCACCATTAACCATGACGTTTTACCACGTTCTTAACATCTCATTGAGTACAGAAGACTCTGCAATGGCAGAAAAGCCTGATTATATATAAACAGTATGATTTATTTATATATTTGTTCCAAATGGTAGTGGAAGATGATGCAAAAAAATTAGGTATTGAATTCAAGCGTAAAGAAAGAAGTCTCTTCTGCTCCCCAAGGCTGCATTTATTTGATTAAAAATACAGTAAAACCAGTAAAATTGTGAAATATTATTACAATTAAAAATAACTGGTTTCTATTTGAATAAATTGTAATTTATTGCTGTGATCAAAGCTGTATTTTCAGCATCATTCCTCCAGTCTTCATCACATGATCTTCAGAAATCATTCTAATAAGCTGATGTGCTGCTCAAGAAACATTTCTGATTATTATCACTGTTGAAAACAGTTTCATATTTCTGTGGAAACTGTGATTCATTTTATTTTCAGGATTATTTGATGAACATTATAAATGTCTTTACTGCCAGTTTTTATTAATTTAATGCATCCTTGCTGAATTAAAGTATTAAATTACTTTCTAAAAGAAAAAGAAAAAACACCACACTTTTGAACAATAGTGTATATACTGCAAACTGCTAAAATAGTAGTATGGCTATATGATATTCGGAACACAACCAGAAACCAGAAATGTATGTTTAAAGGATTAGTTCACCCAAAATAAAAATTTTATCATCTTTTACTCACCCTCATGTTGTTCCAAACCTGTCTGACTTTCTTTCTTCTGTGGAACACAAAAGAACATACTTGTAATCACATTCGATCATTGGACCCCATTGACTTTCATTGTACGGACACTCTTCAAAACATCGTAATTTTTGGGTGAACTATACCTTTAAGGCCTTCATAACTAATCAAGTACTTTATAAAAAGGTGGACAGGCTACATGCATGAGGTTATGTGGTTTACTTGTCAAATGTAGGTCTGCGATAACATCACCTTGTAAATTAAAAGTCTACAACTGACTCGTGGCATTATAGTCAATTAAGCTTTTGGAATTGACTTGGCGTCTAGTATGTGGGGCATTTCAGAATGGTACAATTATGTGTCAGCATCTTCCTTTCATTTACGCAAGGGCAAAGCATTGCTACAGGTCCAAAAATATCCCCAACCCGTTCCTTTATGAGAGCAAAAGAGCCGAACGGCCTCGGCACGCTGGCGGAATTCTGTAATTAGCACACGCCGCTCCGGAGACAAAAGGACTGCCGAGGGTCAGGAAGGAGAACAATCCTACAGCCGGAGCACATTCCAAGAAAAGCCCAGCGCGTAGGAATCATGGGTACCTACGACTCCTTCACACCAGACTGCGACACGGTGAGTCACCTCGGCTAAAAGCGGACGATGACATAAACGCCATGTTCGGAAAATGCGCGGTCACCTAGAGAGCAGGTTGAATGGTGATTGTCTGACCGCTCATCCCAAAAAAATTACAATTAAATTATAAATTAAAAATGCTAATTAATTAATTAACTATAAATAAAAATGTAAATAAATAAATTAGATAAAAAATAAAATAATAATAATAATTTTTATTTATTAAATTAAACAAAATTTTATTACTCATTTAATTAAATGAATTCAAATTATCTCACCATTTATTCCAAACCCATATGACCACCTTCTGTGGAACACAAAAGGACATTTTCCCTTTAAGACTATTCAAAAACAACTAAAAAAGATTTCCTTACTAGTTTGGAATTGATATCTACAGTATATTTTTGCTTTTTGCTCTATTTAGGTTTAGATTTGCCAGCCAACAGCTTTGGATCATATGTATGTATCACTCTGTATTTAATATATAATTAATTTAATAAAATTAATTATAGTTTTTACTTATTAAAACCATACATTTGACGGCATTTTACAGTAAAATTACATATAATATGATTTTAAATTATTTGCAATTTTATATTGTAATTGGTAAGGTACTGTAACTTACAACTAACCGATTTTTACACTAGTATTTTTATTGTATTTTTCTGTAAAATTACAAACATTTTTACAGTGTTGCTTTGTGTTTTGGGTCTGTTTCTCATATAAAGCTATCATATGACTTTAATAGATTTGTAATATAGTGCAAAAGTCATTTAGACAACATTTGATTTGCTGCTCGAGAAACATTTCTGATTATTATTAGCGTTGAAAGCAGTTGTGCTGCTTCATATTTTTATGGAATTTTTGATAAATGCAAAGTTCAAAAGAAGCATTTATTTGAAATAGAAATGTTTTGTAACATTATGAATGTCTTTACTGTCTCTTTTGATCAATTTGGACAATAATATTTGATACTTTTATGGCGCTTTTATGGTCTTTTCTGGAGATTGTTGGTACAAATCACAGTCCAAGTTCAATGCGATCTCCTCAAAAAAGCAGATTGCACATCTTGCTAAACATCTCCATTCGTGTTCTACAGAAAATAATGTGGAACAACAGTAAATGATGACAAAATTTTCATTTTGGGGTGAACTATCCCTTTAAAACCATTCAAAAACAATCAAAAAATGTGTTCTTATAGTTAGGAACTGATCTCTACAGTATATTTGTGCTCTTTGCTGCATTTAGCTGTGGATTTGTCGGCCAACAGCTCCACATGCTCCACATGTACGTATGTATCCCTCTGAGACGTCTGAATTACTTCTCATAAAATTATTAATACATGAGCAAACACAAGACAGAAAGAGTTCACCTTTAAACACACACATTCAGGATGTTATTCTGTTAGTCTTTGAGTGGGTGGCCTGATATTTAAAGGAACGCACGCTCACTTTACATCCATTTTCTCTCCTGGTGGTCACGTCGAGAGGACGTACTCTTGCTAAACATCTCCATTCGTGTTCTACAGAAAATAATGTGGAACAACAGTAAATGATGACAATTTTCATTTTGGGGTGAACTATCCCTTTAAAACCATTCAAAAACAATCAAAAAATGTGTTCTTATAGTTAGGAACTGATCTCGACAGTATATTTGTGCTCTTTGCTGCATTTAGCTGTGGATTTGTCGGCCAACAGCTCCACATGCTCCACATGTACGTATGTATCCCTCTGAGACGTCTGAATTACTTCTCATAAAATTATTAATACATGAGCAAACACAAGACAGAAAGAGTTCACCTTTAAACACACACATTCAGGATGTTATTCTGTTAGTCTTTGAGTGGGTGGCCTGATATTTAAAGGAACGCACGCTCACTTTACATCCATTTTCTCTCCTGGTGGTCACGTCGAGAGGACGTACAGTAATGTGTGTGCTTGGGAAACTGTCGTCCGAGTCTTTTCCATCTTAAAGTTAGAAGGAAAGTTCCTTAAACGTTGGGTTTGCTAGATTAGAACAATCCCCCACCAACCCATCATTAGTGGGATTGAAGAAACGCGCCACACCCAAGCGAGATGTTTCCGGCACGCTCTAAAAATGGCCGTCTGATGATGGGCTCGGCATAGAATAAGCAAGGGGTACCTTGTGTTTTGGTGTACGGATGTTTATTAAGCCACATGCACACAGGAAAGTGAATCACACTCTCATGTTTGTGGCTTCTTAAACACCAACATTTTTACACATGTTGTAAAAACCATCCCGGGCCACCCTCAACGCCCACACCGAGCCACAGAGCTGCCCTCATTACAGATGGGAAATATGTAAATCAGCAAACAAAGAGGGCAGAAATATCATGCATGAGATCTCTGTTTGCATAGAAACAATGAGACCGTAGGAATCTGCTTCTCAGACGTTTCTACTTAGTAAAAGATGCATCACGTGTTCATCTTATCCTATTAAATGATTAAAACAACTTTAATTGATTATATTTCTCATGAAAAGCATGAATTTCTGTGATGGTTTATATTGGTAAGTCACCCAAAAAGTCAGGCCATCCAAGATGAAGATGAGTTTGTTTCTTCATCAGATTTGGAGAAATGTAGCATTGCATCACTTGCTCACCAATGGATGCTCTGCAGTGAATGGGTGCCGTCAGAATGAGAGTCCAAACAGCTGATAAAAACATCACAATAATCCACAAGTAATCCACAGCACTCCAGTCCATCAGTTAATGTCTTGAGAAGACAAAAGCTGCTTGTTTGTAAGAAACAAATCCATCATTAAGGAATTTTTAACTTCAGAATGTCATTTCGGGCTAAAATGCTTCCTCGTTATTATGGATTTTAGCTGAAAGCAACGGTTTACCTTTAAAATGTCTTGATGGATTTGTTTCTTTTGGCTTCTCGAGTCATTAACTGATGGACTGGAGTGGTGTGGATTACTTGTGGATTATTGTGATGTTTTTATCAGCTGTTTGGACTCTCATTCTGACGGCACCCATTCACTGCAGAGCATACATTGGTGAGCAAGTGATGCGATCTCCAAATCTGATGAAGAAACAAACTCACTTACATCTTGAATGGCCTGAGGGAGAGCACATTTTCAGCCAAAAAAAATACTCAATATGAAGCATTTCTCTTCAAATTATTTCCAAGACCAAATTGCTGCAAATGAACTTTAGGTTGACACCTAAGTGAAACATAATTGAACTCCATTATATGCAAGATCAATATAATTTTCCTCTGAGCTTGTACGGACACAAAGTAACAAAGAGAGAGATAAAGTCAGAATCAGAGTAATGATGCATCTGTTTGACAAAAAAAAAAAAAACAATGAGCTCAGCAGTTCTGATGCTGTAATGACTGATAAATGAAGCTCAGGAGCCGTTGAGGTGATGAGATGGAAATATCTGACAGCATCAGGTTGAAACCTCAAGAGCTCCAAAGTTTCCTGTTACTCAGTGCTTTTTAAATCTTGAATAAGTCAATGTACGAAACCTGTTGAGTCATCTTTCGAGCCATGTAAGTGTGCGTGTGGGGGACGCTGCAGCTGTTTTGCAATCACAAACTTTCTCTGCTGCTTCCTCTGAGCAGCACTTCTGAAAGTACATGTATGAGTGACACACAGCCAACGTTAAACCGCACAGAGTGCCACTGAACATCCATGTCACCTACAAGCACTTAAAAAGGTAAAAAAGGGGGTTTACAACCCAATGCCTTTGAAGAATCAAGTCGAGGAGCACTAGCACTATTTCTCATAGGCTTAATGATGTGATCAATCCTCTAACAGTATCAAAGTTCAGTCCTGCAGCAGTTAGATGATTCCTCAAATCAAGTATGTGTCTTGTTGAGCTATTTTTTCTAAGCTATCCGACCAAGTCAACTCAAAAACAGCCAAAACAGTATTGTTTGCTCAACCTACATTGAAAAAAAAATTTGTAGGATTTTACTTAACTAGAAATATTATAATATATAATAACTGCAATAATTGCTAGTAAATGTCACAAATAATTACAAAGAAACAGCAATTCACCGTAAAAAAATAAAATAAAATTAAAGTTGTAAATAAAGACTATTGAAGTAAGGTTAATAAGAAAGTACAATTTCAATCTCTATTTTAGAAATTCACATTTTTAATTCGATGTTATCATTTATTAGTAATTAATTGTGAAATTTACTAGCAATTTCTGAGCGAAAATAGTTTCTACACCACTTTTTTTCCAGTGTAACATTGAATTAAACATGATATTTTGAGGTAAAAAGACTGAAATAGTATTTTTGTACAACATGCTCCAAATATTCTTTATTTTCATCATTTTTTTACAGTATAAGGTGCTGCAAAGAACCACCGCAGAAACTTTATTTTAACTTTAAGCAGCTGTCGGCCATTCGTTAAGTCGCAAACGTAAAGTTCACATGAATGAATATAATGAATATAAAATCTCAGCTCATGCTATGACTCGCATGACAAGATATTGAGGAAAAGTTCTCACTATTCATCATGAACTGAAATGGACCCATCAGTTTGGGCCTCTGAATATTCAAAGAAATTCGATTTTTCAGACTATTATTTCATATCTGTCAGACTTTACAGGGTTAAAGATACCTAAGCTATAGTTAACAATAAATGAATGGGATTGTTGCACTCTTTGGATGCTTTATCTGCCACAGAGAATGATGGGAAATGTAGTTTTGCTGCACAAGCATTTCAACTCATATAGTAGCTATAAGCAGCACTGTTTGGCAAGCTTGATTGTTTGAACACAAAATATGAGGAACTGAATTGTACCACCAACAATGACGATAAAAACGTATTCATGACCAATAACAATTTGCTTCCACCTGATCTGATTGTATCATCCTCACATAACAGGTACCTGATATTTCCCTCTTTCAATCTCTTTTCCTCTCTCTCTGACTTATATATATATCACAATTAAGGATAAAACAGGTGGAATCTTCCGCCTGAAAGGAAAACACACGGAAGATGAGAAGCCTGAATGAAAACGCGTGAATTTCTTCTGGAAAACCAGAAAGCGAAAACACTGACAGATGGAGGAGGTTAAGAGCAAAGACGTGTGTGAGCTTTTGTTTTGGGCGGCAGAGTAAAACTATGGCAACGGAGGAGAGAAACTCCACGCAGCTGTTCATGCATTCCCAGGATGCTTTGCCATGGGTCCCTTTGGCGTCACCGTTGAAGATTTGCATGACAGCTCTTTATTAGTCTCACATCTGACTAACATCATCAATCAAAACCACACTATCATTTGCAACTTTTTAAATAAATATTCAAACATAAATAAAGCTTACATTAACTTAATAGATAAACTAATATTTATTACTATAAAAGCATTCTTGTAAATGACATTAAGTTTCTAAAGATAATGATACTAGTGATCATACATTAATTAATCAAATTAATCTAGCAATCCAAAATCGTCCATAATATATTCATTCAAAATTTATATAAAAAAAAAAAAAAAAGTATAAAGCAGGAATAATTTGCATCTTTTTAAGCTTTTTTTTTTTTTTTTAAGTTTTTAAGCTTATTCTTTTTAAATATTATAACAAATTAAGCTTATATTAATTTAATAAATAAATGTATTAATATTTATTCATTTATTATTACTATTATTATTATGTACAATTAAAAATAATAATAATATATATTATATATAAACTTTACATGCACATCGACATTTTTCTCTTAAATGAAGCATGTATTAAACCTCGTAGCATTGAAGTAACTGCTAAATGCATTCAATATAATCTGTGTAAAACAATTAACCAATTTAGTTTAGTGGCAGGTTCATCTGAACTGATGTGAAAAATAAAAAATGTAAATAATTGTGCCGCATGATCCATTAACTTCTACAGAGAAAACATGGTAGTAGAAAATACACACGTTTTTTCCACAGACATAATTTAGGAAATTACGATTCAAATTTACTTGCTACAAAGGTCCTGAAACAAAACTCTCAAAGATTTAATGTCATTAATCCGGTAAACTCTGACATATTCAGTGATTATTTCTTCCTCAGAAGCATTCATAATATCAGCCTTGTAAACACAACTTGTTTGCACGTAAACCGATTAAAAACCTGTGCTTCTGACTATCAGATTAGAGCTTCTTAGATCAAGAAAGTGCTTTGCAGTTTTGCATGCATGCATCAAACATCGTTAAATGTTGTGTGCATCAGTGAACAGTCTGAGACCAGCCCTTTGTAAACAGATGATGACAAGTGCAATGTTAAAGGAAATACTCAAGGCACTATTCGCCAAAGACCTGCATCTGGAAACTATTATGAAAGTGGGAAAAGCACCTATGAAGTCATTGTAGTGATGCAACAATCTTTCTGCAGTGCCACTGACCCGAACCAAATCACAGCAACACTTATTTGTTTGTGCACTGGGACTGAATTCTTCGTTAAATCTGTATGTAAAGATCTGTTGTTGATGTGAGTATGCGTATTTCTTTCAGGGCGGTATATGAGCATCACCCTTCTCACCACACAAACCACTACTCAACCTCAACAACAACCTCCTTCCTCCTGTTTACGCCCGTCCTCTCGTAAACTCTCCCACCCAGAAACAAAAACAACTAAACAAGCCAACTGTAAAGTTATGATATTATAAAGCTGAGGTGATCAACTGGTGGGTCGCGAAAAACATCAACAACAATACATGTACATAGTTTAGGTCAGCACCTTATAAAGGAACACGTTCCATTTCGTATATTGTTGGTGTCAATGTTTGTGCGTCCCATGTCAACACGGACAGGTTGAACTCACATTGCCGTCAGATTAGTGAAGCACACACGTGAGAACTGAAAGGTTGAGGTGGTTCCTCTAACAGGAGCATTTCATTCATTCAGTTTCCCTCATTTTATCTCACTTCCCTATCGGCCTGATAGTACTAAACTGTGACAAAACAGTAATTGAACTGAAAATGTACTCTCCCTCAGGCCATCCAAACTGTAGATGTGCTTGTTTCTTCATCAGATTTAGAGAAATGTAGCATTGCATCACTTGCTCACCAATGGATCCTCTGCAGTGAATGGGTGCCGTCAGAATGAGAGTCCAAACAGCTGATAAAAGCATCACAATAATCCACAAGTAATCCACACCACTCCAGTCCATCGGTTAACATCTTGAAACAAATCCATCAAGATGTTTTTAACTTCAAACTGTTGCTTCTGGCCAAAATACGAGTCCATAATCCATCCACATGCTTCCTCCAGTGAAAAAGTGGTCTGGTCTGAATCAGGAGAGAAATCTGCACAGATCAAGCACTGTTTACAAAACAGCTCTAAACAAATATGTGGCTGGATTTTGATGTGAGAGAACAACAGGAGATGGACTTTTTCACCGGAAGAAGCATTATTATGGATTATGGATTGGATTTTAGCCAGAAGCAATGATTTGAAGTTAAAAATTTCTTGATGGATTCGTTACTTACAAACATGCATCTTTTCAATTCACAAGATGTTAACTGATGGACTGGAGTGGTGTGGATTACTTGATTATTGTGATGATTTTAGCTGTTTGGACTCTCATTCTGACGGCACCCATTCACTGCAGAGCATCCATTGGTGAGACAGTGATGCAATGCTACATTTCTACAAATCTGATGAAGAAACAAACTCATCTACATCTTAGATGGCCTGCGCATAAGGACATTTTCAGCAATTTTTCATTTTTGTGTGAACTGTTCCTTTAACAAAGCCAATGATTCGATTTCCTGTTGACTTCAATGATCTCCCAAATATGTCTGGAAATAAAAACATTTTTACATTACTGCTATTTCTTGCCTTCACGCTCATGTTCATGCTAATGTGGAGATGATTTGTTGCAGGGTTAGTTCATTTGAAAATGCATTTCAGGAGTGAAGTCACGACCTCTGAGGGCCCTCGGGTGAAATAGGGTGAACATTTAAAAAATGAAAGGTGACACAGGCATTCAGGGATTCATATATTTTGTCAGTGTTCAACATGGATTAGTGGAAAAGGAAAGTTCACCCAAAAATTCAAGTGCAGTCATTATTTACTCAATCTCATGTCATTCCAACACATATTAGTATTTCATATTACCCTTTTATGGTGGGTTTTTTTTTTTGTAGCTTGACAGCATCTGGTCATTTTAAACTAAAAAGAGCTGCGTAACAAGTGTTCAGAAAATGTCAGCTTTCATGATGCATGGAAAAAAATAATAGCATACGGATTTGAAAATGTGAGGGTGAGAAAATTACTTTATTTTGGGGAAAACTATTCCTTTAAGAATGCAATTTCAGTGTTAACATTAAACACGTGCTAATAAGTCTGTGCATAAATGCACGCAGATTTTTGCAGAGACACAGGCAACGCATGAGTGAAAATGAAAACAGAGAATATGAACGTGTTTTACGGGACTTTTCCCCCTTTTAAACGTTTCTGTGTCATTTGAAAGCAGATGAACGGCTCAGGTTTGGACAGGAAATGGTTAAAGTATGAAACTCCAGCAAAACCCCCCATTATTTCCTGTGATGCTATTCTCAGAGTCTAATGACAATGCAAACGAACAACTGATTAGTTCACGTTACCAGTATTACTACAACGAGAATAAACCTGGCAAATGTTCAGTCTGCCATCTGATTCTTGACACACAAACCTCGTTTATTTGATTTGATTTAATTAAATTATGCAAGAACTTATGCTCTTTGTTTAATCTTTAATTTGACTGTTATTAAAAATACAGTAAAAACTGTAATAATGTTTAATATTATTTCAATTAATATAAATATTAATATAAATAACTGTTTTCTATTTGAATATATTGTAAAATGCTATTTATTCCTGTGATCATGAGTTTTCAGCATCATTACTCCAGTCTTCAGTGTCACATGATCTTCAGAAATCATTCTAATATGCTGATTTGCTCAATTATTATTGGTGGTGAATTACTAATAATATTTATTATAATTAATGTTGAAAACAACTTTTTCTGCTTAATATTTTTGTGAAAACTTTGATTTATGTGCATTTATTTGAAATAGAATCTTTTGTAACATTATAAATGTCATTACTTTTGATCAATTTAATGCATCCTTGCTGAAAAAAGTATTAATTTCTTTATTAATACTAGTGTAGTGTATTACAGTTTCCACAAAAGTATTAAGCAGCAAAAAGCAGTTTTTATAATAACAAGAATTATTCCAAACATTTGCCTGGTAGTATAGGAGAAATACCTGAGATTTTAAAGACTTTTAAAATCTCAGATTGTAGATTTTACAGATTTTACAGCTGCTCTGTAACTGGAGGGGACACACTGCTCAGTTTAGGGATCAGGTGCTCTTATCCGCTGATTGCACAAAGACGGACAAAATCGCACCCTAAGCAGGAAGAAGTTGTCCAGACTTGCACCCTCACTCCACTTAAACAACAACAACAAAAGCGAGTGCGTGGTGCTTGAGATACACTCTGGCCCTGGGCCGGGGTCACGCTTTAGCAGCCCTCGACAGCTCCACTGATTAGCACACAAGCCTGGAGGTGATGGAAGGTCACCTAGAGAAAGAGGAGGAGATGGACAGTCAAGGTGAAGGAGGACAGAGGTTATGACACGACCTCCTCGAGGCCTTATGTCCTTCTCACACTGACCAATAGCCCGCTTGACCTTTCACCTCAGGTTCACGCTGTCTCTTTCACCACAAAATCATCCCATCACAATAACGAGGTACCAACATTCTAGAGTGGAAACATTCTTTTTCACAAAGGCGTGATGTTGCTAGGCAACCGGCATTACAATGTATAACAAACACAAACTGTGCCTACTACTGAGAGGAGAGGAGTGGGAGCAGCCAATCGGAACAGCAGAGTTGCGTCAGACACGCTCCCTCACACTGACTGAAATTAGTTTTGTAATAACAATAATGTATATAATCCTAATTTGTGCATTATGCAATGTATTCACATAAAAAAGATGTTACATCAAGTACAAAAAAGCTATGATAGACAGAACAAAAGATAAAATGATAGATAGATAGATGTATAGACAGACAGAATATGCAATGTATTCATATTAAAAATATGACATAGATAGAACAATAGAAGGACGGATGGATGGATGGAACAATAGATATAATGACAGAACAATAAAACGGAATGATTGGATGGATGAAACGATAAATAGAATGATAGAACAATAAAACGATGGATGGATGGAACAATAGACAGAATGATAGAACGATGAATGGATGGATGGATGGAACAATATATAGAATGATAGAACAATAAAACAATGGATGGATGATGACACAATAGACAGAATGATAGAATGATAAATGGATGGATGGATATAATGACAAAACAATAAAACGGGATGGATGGATGAAACAATAAATAGAATGATAGAACAATAAAATGATGGATGAATGAAACAATAGACAGAATGATAGAACGATGGATGGATGGATGATGGAACAATAGACAGAACGATAGAACGATAAATGGATGGATGGAACAATAGATAGAATGATAGAACAATAAAACAATGGATAGATGGATGGGTGGATGGATGACGGAACAATAGACAGAACTATAGAACGATGGATGGATGGATGAAACAACAGATAGAATGATAGAACAATAAAACAATGGATGGATGGATGAAACAACAGATAGAATGATGGAACGATAAATGGATGGATGGATGGATGGATGGATGGATGGAACGATAGATAGAATGATGGATGGATGGATAGAACGACAGAACGATGGATAGATGGATGGATGGATGGGTAGGTGGATTGATGGCTGGAACGATAGACAGAACAAGAGAGCAATAAAACGATGGATGGACAGATAGATATTTAAATGAAACATGAGTGTGAACTCTATAGTGGATCAAGCATAATATTTTCCTCTGTCACCCGACAGTGAAGGAAACTCAAACCCACCCTGTCGCAGCAGGATCAACACAAGTCACTTAATCACTGCAGGTCAAGCAGTTCAAACCCCAGAGCAGCTGCACGAGATCGAATCGCGATAATTCTCTGTACGATCCACGTTCAGCACAGGCTTAACCTACACATTTAATGCACTGTGACAGACTTGAGTCCCAAACTATGCACCTACTATTTCAAGGTGCGCTTGAAATGCAATACATCTTAATTACCTGCTTGTAAGCCTTTCGGGTGTCTTTCAAACTCTGTCACGTCTCTCTCCTTCAGTTATGTTTAATGGCTATTATAGTCAGACTTTTATGAGAAAAGACCGTTCTGAAAATACCACGAGGCAATTACAGCATTACCCAAAAGCTCATGAAACATGTCAGAAATGTATGTTTGGACAGGCTTTGAAGTTGGCCAATGTTTTCTTTTCTTGGTTCAAAATAGCTGCCTGTACTTAAATCAATCTATTCCCAAACTGTAAATCTTCATAATCAACAAAATAGAAAACTAACAACCTCCCACCCACCTCCATCTTTTTTTGACAGTTGCACACAGTAAACGCCCAACTGCCCTCCTATGTGCTTCCCTACACTGCAAGATGATTCATAGTTTCTATCTATAAAAACAATCACTCAGAATGGCCTTATGTTTAAGATCGTCTCACTATGTGCACTAGCATCGAGGGAGAGCCAACAAGCCTAAAACATCGTAATTGTTGCAGAGGTTTGCTTTACGTTCGGTACACACCGATGGTTCAGATGGTTTTGGCAAATAAAAAATACAAAAATAAGGCCACTATTAACCCTAAACTAAGCAACTTTTCAATTCTGAATTGCACTGACTCATTCATTCTAGTGAAACGGTTCATTCGAGGGGTTCATTTATGTGAACAGACTCTATTCTTAGTTATATAAATTAGGGTGTATTCTAGACGTTTTAGTTGTATTTTGTGTAAAAGTTCAGTGCTGTCAGCATAATAGAGATCATTTGATTAAAAAGAGTTTTTGTGCCAAAAATTGACTGGGAGCGATTAAATTATATCATCAGATTTTAAAATGTAAAATGCTTCAATGAATCTAGTAGAGACTGAAGCCACTTAGAAGCGACATCCCGAAAGCAGCTTCCCCGACTGTTGTGACCGCATTCGGAAGCACGTTTTTTTCTGACCGCGTAAACAGTGATTTAATCAGTTCGGCTCTGTGCTTAAAGTTCCACAGTTGTTAAGGCGTTAATGCAGCTCATGCTGAATTATTCAGCACAGGGCGTGTCAGCTGAACCACAACCTGCATGAGCTTCCTGTTGTGTGAACCCAAAGCAACGCTTTCTATCGTTACCCGCACTAATCACGAAAGTGAAAAACTACATCAAGAATTGCGATCACAAACCACACGACCACAGCAGCTCAGTACATGACCAATGAAAAGCACAGCTTTGTTGGAAGCGCTCGCATCGGCGCGTGTCGAGAGCCGATATGGCATGCTCACACCTATACGTGCATCTTCAGATCTTTGACTTTGTGGCCATCGTTACAGCCAAGCCCAAACGTTGTAATTAGTCAGTGGGGGTTACACCCTAGAACAGGTTCACAAATTTACTCATGACTGTTGAACTGTTTAACAGCTGACCTGACAAGCGCTTCTACCTCTGCTGTCTCCATGCTCAAAGAATCTGGATGGATGATCAGCACTAGTACGGGCCTGTAATTGTGAATAACACAATCATCAATATGAGGGTCATTTGGCCTGACAGCTCCATGTGAACTCCCAAAGCTAGTTTGCTTGACCACATTCAGGGCGGATTGTTCCACTTTCCCATGATTCCTGAATCCTAACTGATTACGATTAACTGGAAACAACAAGATGAGTCACATGACCTAAAAGACAGAAGTGGTAGCCCATCTTATTCGCTAAATCTTCACTAATCTGCTCTCAGTTATCAATTACATATCAGATGTTTCAGACTCAAAAGAGTCAATGGTTGTCATTCAGTAAGAGCATAAAGCTATAAAATAGTAACACTGTACAAAAAGGACTCATTTGTTAAGATATTATCTAACAGTGAGCAATATATTTTCTATAACATTTATTAAATCTTTGTTGATGTTAGGTAATAAAAAAAACAATTGCTTATTGTTTGTTCATTTTAGTTCACAGTGCATTAACTATTTATTAAAAACAAAAAACAAGAGTGGCAGACCGAGATATTATATTATGATAATACATATATTTAAAAATAAGTACATAAATAATTAATGACTCAATGAAACACACCAAACAAGAGCAGGAACATGCATGAAGAAAGTAAAAATGTTTTTCCTATTTTACTTCAAATAAAAAAAAAAAAAAAGTGTTTGAATCTATCTATTGAGAATTAACTGGATCATAAAAAAATAAGAGTGCCAGAGCAAGTTAATTACTTTATAATAAAACATTAAAATAAATGTAAAATAAATTAATTAAAAATTAATTAATTCATATAATTTTTAAATAAACTAAAAACAAATACATTTAAAATAAATGCTTTTAAAATGAATACATTTAAAAATAAACAAACAATTTTTTTCTTCTTCTTTGGAATAACGTAGAACAATGATTCGTACCGAATAAGAGCAGGAAAGTGCATGAAGAAAGAAAAAAGGTTCAGTGCTGATATCACGCTGAATTTAAGAACAGTCATCATAATGAAAAGAAGAAAATAGTGTTTAATTTATTGAACATTCACCTATCTGGACTCTGTAGTGAACTAAAGTTAACAAATGGAGCCTTACTGTGAAGTGTTACCTATAAAATTCAGATAATTTGATGAAAAATGTTCATACAGGTGCATCTCAATAAATTAGAATGTCGTGGAAAAGTTCATTTATTTCAGTAATTCAACTCAAATTGTGAAACTCGTGTATTAAATAAATTCAATGCACACAGACTGAAGTAGTTTAAGTCTTTGGTTCTTTTAATTGTGATGATTTTGGCTCACATTTAATCTGATGAAAAATGTTCATAGAACATATCTGAGCACAGTTTGAGATCTCATGCAACGGTTCTTTGATCAGGAGAAACATCTGAAAAGCCTCCAACTAACTAGCTTAACCAGCAAGAACTATTCAGTCTGGGTTCTCTAAGTAGCACGCATATTTCTGGTCATTTCCAGTGCGCAAAAATGAAACATCCTTAAAATGACACACACTACTGCGCTGGAAGAGTCACATGGAACCGGTTCGAGCCGGTCTACCTCTATCAGCAGTTTTGTACCAGATGCAACCTCATTTTCCAGTCGGTAGCTCTTGACCTTTGTGACCGTAATGACGGCATCCAACGCATGCTCAGGAAACAGTCTGAAGCGCAAAAGGCCCCGAGAGGCTTACTGACGATTGATAAGTGTCAGAACACAGAGCGGCCCGATCCTGCTGCGAAGGAAAAACACAACTGAGAAATGAGGCAGGTGTCAAACCTTTGGCCTTGCTGTTACGCAACCATCTGAGGTGCTCAGGTGGGCCGCAGCTACTAGTTTGCACCCCCAGATCTTGTCCTGTAACGTAACAAGGAAAAACAATAGTTACGGACACCTGGTTCAGGAATCTGCACAAGTTTTGGCGTCTCTGTAGCTCAAGCGCGAGGTTCGTACCTGTGGTTGGAAACTGTTCCTGTCATGTGTTTGAATCACAGGAACAAATGATTATGTGTAATTTCCAAAAGAAACAGAGGAAGAGTCATGGCGGGTTGCTTAAGAGGATGATATGAAGTGCGAGAGCTTCGGCAGTTCATGCAAAGGTCAAGAGGTCATGAACTGCATGAGAAGATTAGTATACAGACCTTTATGTGAACAGGTCACAGTGATATTAAATAAACCCGGTGGACTTATTTTAGTATCATTAATATATATTATAAATGTACTTAATATTTTTTAACCATTTTTTTATTTTAATTTTAGTTAAAGTTTTTTAAAATGAAACAAACCCAGCGTTATTTTACTATCATTAATATATTATTATAGTTTTTATTAATATATTTTAACATTTTGTATTTTTATATTATCCGTTTTCATTTTAATTTTAGTTTGTTTTTGTAATTTTGTTGTGTTTTTTGTCTTTTATTAGTTTTAGTTTTTTTTATAGAGAGCTTTCTGTGAACGGAACACAAAAACACATCATTTGTACTGTATTAATATTTGATTCATATTTTAAATGATTAGTTATTAGTTTATATTTTCCATTTTCATTTAAAATTTTAGTAATTTTGTTGTGTGTTCTTGCCATTTTTATTAGTTACTGTTTTCTTTTTTATGTCTACTTTTTTATATTTATTTTAGTTGACTAAACCAAAATGTGTTGTCCTGGTAACCACCTGAAATAAATGTGTTACATTTTTTTTTACACATATATTTTATTTTAGTTAACATTTATTTCATTTCTAGTAATAAATTTTTTTTAAAAAAAAAGGTTTTCTATTTCTATTTTTTCTAATTCTCTTTTCTTTTAGTTTCAGTTTTAGTTAACGATAATAACACATACCTGGATAATATTATTATAAACAATGAAATCAAATACGTCAGTATTATTTATTTTTATAAATAAAATATATTTATTATTTTTAGTACTAGTTTAGTACTAGTAGAAGTTAAATTCTACTACTGGCCTCCAATGAAATAATATATCAAAATCAAACCTCTAACCGTAAATAGAATCAATAGTAAATCCGATGCATGAATTAAACACATGATATTGAAATGAGATCCATATGTGCGTCAGTAGGTTTAAGCACATACTCTGAATATTTATATAGTCAGACTGCTCTTCCCCTCTGGGGTTTATATAGGTAGATACTGATGGAGTGTGTAGATGTCTGTGCTGAAGGATGTAGTGCGAGTGTTTGAATGAAGAGACTGTCCGGGGTTGTTCTGTTTTAGTGTGTGATGTTTACTCAGCTGCTAGAGTTTGCTGCTGGAATGTCCAAATGCACTTGCTTCTGTATCTGAGGTACCAGAGAAGAAACACAGACACGCGCGTCTGCGCCATCGACGACTGCTGTCTGTCTGACTGTCTGAAATATATCATACGGTTGCAATTAAACAATAAGACTCGTTAAGTTTTCAATGCATGAACATGTTACTTAAGTCAACATGAAACTATTTGCCCATTTTACTTCATTTTACCCATTTTAGTTTACTACAGTAACATTTTCAAGAGAAACCAGATATTGAATGAAAAAAATGTATTTGAATTTATTGATTGAGAATTAAATGGATTATAAAAAATAAGAGTGGCGGAGCAAGTTACTTCAAAATATATATAAAAAATAAAAATAAATGTAAAATAAATTAATTTAAAACAAATAAATAAATTGAAAATTAATTGAAAAATTAATAAATTAAAACAGAGTGGCAGAGCATCTTATTGCATCATGATAAAACATAAAAAATAAATGTAAAATAAATTAATACAAAATTAATTGAAAAATTAATAGATTAAAACAGAGTGGCAGAGCATCTTATTGCATCATGATAAAACATAAAAAATAAATGTAAAAAAAAATAAAAATAAATGTAAAATAAATTAATTTAAAATAAATAAATAAATTTAAAATTAATTGAAAAATTTATAAATTAAAACAGAGTGGCAGAGCATCTTATTGCATCATGATAAAACATAAAAAATAAATGTAAAATAAATAAATTTAAAATTAATTGAAAAATTAATAAATTAAAACAGAGTGGCAGAGCATCTTATTGCATCATGATAAAACAAAAATTTACTTCATTTTACCCATTTTAGTTTACTACAGTAACATTTTCAAGAGAAACCAGATATTGAATGAAAAAAATGTATTTGAATTTATTGATTGAGAATTAAATGGATTATAAAAAATAAGAGTGGCGGAGCAAGTTACTTCAAAATATATATAAAAAATAAAAATAAATGTAAAATAAATTAATTTAAAACAAATAAATAAATTGAAAATTAATTGAAAAATTAATAAATTAAAACAGAGTGGCAGAGCATCTTATTGCATCATGATAAAACATAAAAAATAAATGTAAAATAAATTAATACAAAATTAATTGAAAAATTAATAGATTAAAACAGAGTGGCAGAGCATCTTATTGCATCATGATAAAACATAAAAAATAAATGTAAAATAAATTAATAAAAAATTAATTGAAAATTAATCAATTAAAAAAGAGTGTCAGAGCATCTTATTACTTCATGATAATAAATACAAAATGAGTAAAAAAAAAAAAAGAAAAAAAAAAAGTAAAAATCAATTTAAAATTGCTAAACGAAAAAAGAGTGGCAGAGCAAGTTATTACTTCATGATAAAACATTAAAAATAAATTTAAAATACATAAAAAAACGAATTCCTTTGGAATAACGTATGATTCGTACCGAATAAAAGCAGGAACATCCATTAAGAAAGTAAAAAGGAACAATAATGATATCATGTTGAATTTAATAGCAGTTATTGTAATGCAAAGAAAAAATGACTTTTATATTGGACACTCTTCTAACTGTAATCTGCATATTAGGTTTAAATATCATAAAATATGTTTTAAAGCACTGTATCAGACACTGAAAGCATTATTAGTCCAAATATGTAATAAAGAAACATACATGACTTGAATTTTATGGCCACTGATTCGATGCCGGCCTGCGAATCAGCTGTGATTTTAATGAAAGAAAGTCTGTAATACACTAAATTTCACATTTTGTTGCCTTTCAAATGTGAACCATTAGCCCTCACATCACTGCCAGAAAGTATCAGCAAGCGTTAAAAAGAACAAAACAGAGTTACGAGGATTGAAACCGACGTCTCTCTGCTTTACTGTTGACACAACCCACGGCCACAACGCTAACCGTCACGCAACTACAGGGTTTGCTTCTGTTAATCACACAGAAAGCACCTTTCACGTCTCATTTTGACAATGAAAACACTTGAGGAGGCCGTGCTGGCGTGGTTTGGCTGTGCGGCTCGAACACAGCCGTGATTAGGTGCTAACAGCTAATAAATGAGAACCACACTCGCTGCTCCAGTCCCAATTAGATCCTTATGGACTCAATACGACGAGCCGAGGCCTTCAGCCAGCGCTCTGTCATAACAGAGTTCACAATCACTCATGAAAAGGTGTTAGTGCAATGCAACGAGGTTAATGTGACGCTCTGTTTGGAACAAATGCCGTATAGTTCTGTGCGCCTTTGCTTTCGTTTTACCAGAAAGCAGAAACTAATAAACGTTTGGATACGCTGCAGGTGTTGATGCCTCTGTGCATGCATTATTCTGTGCATATTTGAGGTCTGTAAGTAACTTATTAACACATAAGCTCTGATCAGGGTTATTATCGTTAACTAAAACTAAAATTAAAACCATAAAAAACATTACTTGAAATAAAATAAACTAAAAAAGTAACTAAAATTAAAACAAAAATTATCCAAGATATTGACAAAAAACTAAAACTAATCAAAATTACAAAACACGCACAAAAAAAATTATTAAAAATTGAAAATTAAATTGAAAATTAAAAATCTAAAAATAAAAAATATTGACAAAAAAACTAATAAAAAATAAATAAATGACTAACATTTTAAAACTAAAATGTAAACTAAAAATAAAAAGTAATTCAAAATATTGACAAACATATTAGTATATCAATGTTGCTTCGGTAACACGGGCTCTGCTCAAAAACCTCGTGAGCTGTCTTGTACTTGCACTTGTTCATCAAGTGACTGATTTGAAACGCTTTAAATAGGCAGCAGTTTTGTGTGTCAAGCTTTCAAGCATAGAAATACGTAACAAACACAATAGGTATAGTAGTAAATTATTTGGTTTTCTATCAATAGTTTTTGCAATGCATTATGAGTTTATGTTCTTCATGAAGGATATATGCAGTGCTAAACAAAGGTATCTTAAAAGACAGCATCATTTTCCTGCCTACTTTTGCGTCGCAAGCACGACTATGACATCTTAACATTGTTGCTCTTCCTCATGTTTCGTGAGGAGACACGCGCTTCCTATAAACAAATGTTATGTAATTAGTAACACACCATCAAGACAAGGTGGAATTATGTATGCTATAAGAGTCTTATGTAACACTGAGAAAATCCAAACAGTCTTGTTCAATAGGCCTATGATGTGCAGACAATAAGTCATCAGACACTATATGTTTCTGTTTGTGACGTTTCGTCTTAATATGTGGATGTCTAGAGCGACCGGTGTGGTTCTCAGGTGCACGGAGTGGAAAAAGGCGAGCTCTTGTTCCAGAACTTTCCACAAAATATTTCAAGCGTACTGAAATAAAGAGCTGGAGTCCTTCCAGGCCTTTGAATTCCAGTCGAGCCCGTCGCACGTGCCAGACCGACTCTGTTTTTAATTTTTCACCCTTCTTGTGTTTTCCTTACAGAGGCCGCGCTTCTCAATGCAATCATTCTTTGATTTCTCGCGAATCTGTCCGTGTGTGTGCAGGAAATGGGGCCAAACGGGCTTCCTGAGCGGCTCAGGAGGAAACACGGAAATAAGAAAGGGGTGTGTGTTTAAAAATATCTCGGGTATAAAAGGTCCAGGCAGGATCCCACTCACTCTCAGACTCGCGCTCACACACTCGCTGCTGGCGGGATGTTTCTCCGGCGGTGAAGGATCCTGCTTTCGGCTTCAGGCACGCAGCCCTATGTAGAGTCACGCTACTACGAGGACTTTCGCATGAACACATCACACCAGGGTTAACTAAAACTAAAACCACATTTTCGTTACTTGAAACAAAATAGAATATAAAAAACTTATTTAATATCATCTAGTTGCCAAGGCAATATTTCTCATTTTCGTTTATTTTATCTTGGCGCACAAAAACTAAACAAAAGAGCACAAACTAGAACTAAGTACAAATTTAAAAAAAATAATTATTATTATTATATATATATATATATATATATATATATTACACATATATTATAAT
>NW_015641089.1:754762-755491 GCF_001515625.1 Sinocyclocheilus rhinocerous
GTATATATATATATATATATATATATAGACTACAAATGTTTTTTTAAATGACAAAAACACACAAAAGAAGTACTAAAACTAACTAAAATTAACAAAAAAAAATGAAATATAAATATCTAATCTAAACTGTTTATTTTAACTTGAAGTATTAAAATAAATAAAACTAATAAATGAAAATTGATTAAAAAACTATATAGACATTTAAAAACAAAAACTAATAGCAATTACAAAAAAACACAACAAAATATAGTTAAAACTACACTCTAAAAAATGCTGGGTTGTTTCAACACAACTTTGGGTCAAATATGGACTAACCCAACCGTTGGGTTACATTTTTCAATTAAATTTGTACCCCAAAATTTGGGTTAGTCCATATTTGACCCAAAGTTGTGTTGAAACAACCCAGCATTTTTTAGAGTTGAAGGGCCATGCTAGACCGTCTTATTGAAACAACCCAGCATTTTTTTAGAGAGTATAGTTAAAGTGAAAACTAAAAATATAAAGGTATGACAGTATAATGGTACAATGATGGTGTCTGATTATACCTACTATGCTAAAAAGAAGTGGTGCATGTTCCAAAAAACACAGTACTACTACACTCTAAAAAATGCTGGGTTATATATAACCCAGCCCAGTTTTAAAAAGGGACAAACCCAGCGGTTGGGTTGTTTTGAACTCAACCGCTGGGTCAAAGCAACCCAACCTCTGGGTCAAAACAACCCAACCGCT
>NW_015641089.1:755521-759917 GCF_001515625.1 Sinocyclocheilus rhinocerous
AAGAGACAAACCCAACTATTCGGTTGTTTTGACCCAGCATTTTTTAGAGTGTATGGTAGATGTCTAAAAAAATTTGGTAATACCACGCAAGACAGATCTCTAGACACAGCGGTCTATCTCAAAGGCCTAAAAATGAAAACAAAACATTGATGTGTCTGCATTCTGGTTAAGAGTGTCTACAGTTTAGACACATCGTTTTAGGTTGTAAATCATAAAAGCCAAGAATGTAAAATGGGTGTAATGCACATACTTCACACACAAATCAAGCAAACGTAACGTGAGACTGACATGAGATTGACATGAGAATGATCCGTACTGTAAGCAATGAGCAAACAATCCACTGTTAGTAAAATAGGGTATTGTAATGTAATGTTTATGTCACATTCTTATCTAACGTGAATGCAATTCATGCGCAGTAAGTCACACCAGGTGAACGCACCAATGTTCATTATGACAGATCACAAATCCAGCACATTGTCTCACATTTTCAGGAATGCATGGCTTATGTAAAAACACGACCATGTTTTGAAACTTTCACATGTGTTACCCAATTGTTTCAATGTTGTGCAAAAAAAGTCATTTTGAAAGATTAAGAAATAATTCTCAGAAATAACTGCTCGTTCTTAGAGGATGCCTGATTTGGCATGACTTAAAACTCTGCATTAAAATAGCAATAATCTCTTTTCGTATGAATCATTTGAATAGAATGAGAAGATTTCCGTTTCAATCATCATAATATAAGAAGAATGATGGATGGTGATGAAGTCATTGTTGCTACATAAAACATAATCACTATATATTAAATAAAAAAAATGCAATTCTAAAACATAATTCTTGTATCTAATTGTTTAAGAGTCTATAAGGTAGTTTTCTGCCAAGAGACATAAACATACAGTGATGCACTTGCATGCTGGGATGGAAATTGCAATTCATACAAGACGACGGCATGAACATACTTGCACACTGACACATCATTTAGCAATGATGCATGTAATGCGGGCTGGGAGCGTGCTGGATCTCTGCCATTACAGTCTGAACACATGTCAAACTCCTGCGCGCACATGACGTCTGTAATTGCTTTCATCGAGTGCAATGGAAAAAATGACCTGAATGAATATGTAACGTTCGGCTGCCTAAACACGGCGACTGTTACCACAAACATGCGCCGTTATGTATTGTGTACATGCAGGGGATGACATAAGATGACATAAGAGAACCAGCGCTGGGTTTTGAATCAACAAGGGCCGTTCACATCCACAGAGCCCATTATAGGCAATTTGAGGTGACATTATGCAAATTTGCAATGATTGCCAGTGATGCCCGCTCAATGTAAAGCCCAAAACATGCTTTAAACAAACTGAGTGCAAATGCTTCTAGCCACACAAGCGCAATTTCGTGTGTTAATGTTCTGAAATACGTCAGAATGCAATTTATAACATGCCACTGTCTGTCAGTTTTCGGTTTCAGGCCAAAAACTGAAGAAAAAAAAAAAATGTAATTAATAAATAAATAAATATATATATACATGTGTGTGTGTGTGTGTGTGTATTTATAATGATTAAACTTTGGAATAATTAACATTTTTCAGTGTTTTTTTAAAAGATGTCTCTTTTTCTCACCAAGGCTGCATTTATTTATAACAAAAATACAGTAAAAAAAAAAAAAACAGAAATATTGTTAAATATTCAAAAAATTAAAATTATTACAATTTAAAATAAATTTAAAATAACTGTTTTTCATGTTTTTCAAATTTTAAAATACAATTTACTCCTTTATTTATTCAAAAGTTTGAGTAAAAGTAAGATTTAAAAGATTTAAAAAAGAATACTTTTATATTACATAAATAATATTCATCTAATAATATTAAATGATACTTTTATATATAGCTTTTATAAAGCATATATTAAATTGTTTAAAAGTGACAGTAAAGACATTTATAATGCCACAGAAGATTTCTATTTCAAATAAATGCTGTTCTTTTGAACTTTCTGTTCATCAAAGAATCAGTATCATGATTTTCATAAAAATATAAAGCAACACAACTGTTTTCAACATTGATGATAATCAGAAATGTTTCTTGGGCAGCAAATCAGCATATTAGAATGATTTCTGACGATCATGTGACACTGAAGACTGGAGTAATGATGCTGAAAATTCAGCTGTGATCACAGAAATAAATTACATTTTACTATATATTCACATTAGAAAACAGTTATTTGAAATTGTAAAAATATTTCACAATATTACTATGTTTACTGTATTTTTGATCAAATAAATGCAGCCTTGGTGAGCAAAAGAGAATTCTATCAAAAGCATTAAAAATTCTTAATAATTCCAAACTTTTGACTGGTAGTGTATATGTTTACTTAACACCGAAAAAGGCTTAATTGCATCATAAAACATATCTGATTTCAGTGTGGAGGACACGGTTCACACACACATTCCTTCACACGCAAAGTTAATGTGTCACACTGTATGAACAGTTGTGAGGGAGGGTCACCTGAACTCATGCGGGAGGAAACGTTATCAGTTTATTCCGTTAATCAAAGGATACACGCCGGACACACTTCCTGTAGAGTTCTGTGGAACTCGGAATGACGACATACCTGATCTCTTAAATATCTCAATTCTGAAAGCAATGAAATATGACGGCGGCGTAATAAAATAAAATATAAGTTTCTAGCATCTCAGATGTTCCTCCTGAGAAGTTCACGAGACCTCAATAATGTCTCAAAGCATGCTCAGAAAAATCTGAGATCTCAAAACGAGCTTTCTCAATAACATTTTCATAATCTAATGCGGCTTTCAATGAGCACATATATAGATGACCATTTGCATATGGCACTTACTTAATTCTTAATGAAACATTTTGTTAGTATCAAACTAGAAGCACAAGAAACTCCGGTTCGCTAGGAAACTCTAGTTTGCATAACAGATTACGTGAAACCCACGAGCCACCTTTCAATTCCATTGAAATTTCATGACTAAAGAGATAAGAAACATCCCAAACTCATTCTTATTCAACACAAAAAGCACGTAGACAATGAGGGAAAATATGCATATCTAAACGCTTTATCAGACTCATGACTGTTATGAGCTACTAAATACTGGTGATGAAACTCTGAGGTCAAGAGGTCAATGCAATATGAGTTTCTATTTTACACAATTAACATCAGAAAGGTTTCAGGTTTAAAGAGTTACAAAAAGGACCATGGTTTTACGTTTTGGGAAATTTACCATGGTACTCTTTTAAGTGCTGGTATTTCGAGGCCTTATTGTGGTACTTTGACATGGTACTCAAAATCATACATATACCACTATAAAGTACCACTTACAACAAAAGATCTAAAAAGGTATTGCCATGTTCAAAATACAATGCTTTTTAAACACAATACCATTGAAAATCTATGATTTTTTTTTTATTTACCTCAGTAACACAATGCATTTTGGATATGTACCATGACAATACCATGGTATGTGAATACAGAAATCATACTGTTTTAAAACATGTTTTAAAAAAAAGCCACTGTATTACCACGTTTGATAATGATAACATGTAAATACCATAGTATGTCTTGTATAATACCATAGTATTGTACCAAATAATTTTATAGTTGTAAACAAATATCATAGTATGTAAATGTTTAGTCATCCAGTACCACGGTAAATATCAATGTACTATGGTACTGCGGCACATGTGAAGCAAAGTGCAAAGTTCATGAACTAAGTATGAACCAATTGTGTATTTTTCAGATGTAAACCTACGTAACCTGTGAGGATTTCCTTTCCGTCAGTTTTCTTTAATGGCGGTTCTCGCGTGCTGTAGCGCAAACACTCTGACGCGCCGCGCCGCGTCGCGTCCTCAGGACATCATTAACGAAACTAATGGCTGCTAAAGCAAAGCCAATAATTCCCACCAACCATCAGCATTCCAGCCATTTAATCCCCCTGCATTAACACCTGAATGAGGCGGAAAGGCAGGCGAACATCTGAGAGGAGAGAGTCAGGAGCTCAGGTGAGACTGGCGCCTGCTGTCCGCGTTTAGACAAACCCGCTGCGCGCGCAATCATCATGAGAAAGCGTCTCTCAGCGCGTCTTTAACACAACGTAAAATACTTTGACATATTTTGATCTCAGGTAAAATATCACACACACAAACACACGCATATAATTGAGAAGTGAGAAAAATGCATGGTAAAATATGACACTAATATGTTTTATGCTTTTATTGTCATGTGACAACAGAATAGTTGTTTGCATGTCAGACTAGGTCTATTCAAGCATTGATTGACTGACAGATGTTTTTAAGTATTAATCTGTAGATAGTTACACACCTTTGGCTTTAAAGCCCCACAAAAATAGAAGCATCATCTGTGGTCAAAACGAACTAATCTTT
>NW_015641089.1:760302-784964 GCF_001515625.1 Sinocyclocheilus rhinocerous
AAAAAATGAAGCATAGCTATATATAAACCCATATAGGAAATAAAAGAGTTATCGAATAAGCTTGTTCTAAACTCCTGAAACATTGTTGTTTCATATTTTAGAGCAGTCACTGCAATTTATGAAAGAAATCAATTAAATCTGTTTTTGGGAGTGTGTGTGAAAAAAAGCAGATGTATCCCCCTTTGTAATCCTTAACATTTTCATAAGTAACTGTAATTTAATTACATATTTTTTCTCAGTAACTGTAACTGATTACAATTACTTTTATTTTGTAATTAAATTACGTAATTCCGTTACATGTAACTAGTTACTCCCCAACACTGATCGTGAATGCACAGAAAGTCACGCCAGGTGAACACAGCATCTGCTATAACACAACGTTCACTACGACAGATCACAAATCCAGCACATTTTCCCACATTTTCCGGACTGTGCGGCTTATGTAAAAACATGGTCATGTTTTGCAACTTTCACATGCGTTACCCAATCATTTCAATATTGTGCAAAAAAAGTCATTTTGAAAGATTAAGAAATAATTCTCAGAATGAACGGCTCATTCTTAGGGGGATGCCTGATTTGGCACAACTTAAAACTCAGCATTAAACTCGGATTCGTATGAATCATTTGAACAGAATGAGAAGACTTCCCTTTCAATACTAATATAAGTAGAATGGCGTATGGTGACTAACTCAATGCTTCAAAATAAAAACACAATCACTATATATTAAATTAAAAAAAACGCAATTCCAAAACATAAGTAACGTATCTAATTGTTTAAGAGCCCATAAGTCAAATAAGGTTGTTTTCTGCCAAGAGACATAAACATACAGACATGCACTAACATGCATGCTGGGATGGAAATAGCAATTCATAGAACACGATGGCATGAACATGCTTGCATACTGACACATCATTTAGCAATGATGCATGTAATGCGGGCTGGGAGCGTGCTGGATCTCTGCCATGACAGTCTGAACACATGTCAAACTCCTGCGCGCACATGACGTCTGTAATTGCTTTCATCGAGTGCAATGGAAAAAATGACCTGAATGAATATGTAACGTTCGGCTGCCTAAACACGGCGACTGTTACCACAAACATGCGCCGTTATGTATTGTGTACATGCAGGGGATGACATAAGATGACATAAGAGAACCAGCGCTGGGTTTTGAATCAACAAGGGCCGTTCACATCCACAGAGCCCATTATAGGCAATTTGAGGTGACATTATGCAAATTTGCAATGATTGCCAGTGATGCCCGCTCAATGTAAAGCCCAAAACATAATTTAAACAAACTGAGTGCAAATGCTTCTAGCCACACAAGCGCAATTTCGTGTGTTAATGTTCTGAAATACGTCAGAATGCAATTTATAACATGCCACTGTCTGTCAGTTTTCGGTTTCAGGCCAAAAACTGAAGAAAAAAAAAAAATGTAATTAATAAATAAATAAATATATATATACATGTGTGTGTGTGTGTGTGTGTATTTATAATGATTAAACTTTGGAATAATTAACATTTTTCAGTGTTTTTTTAAAAGATGTCTCTTTTTCTCACCAAGGCTGCATTTATTTATAACAAAAATACATAAAAAAAAAAAAAAACAGTAATATTGTTAAATATTAAAATTAAAATTATTACAATTTAAAATAAATTTAAAATAACTGTTTTTCAATTTTAATATATTTTAAAATACAATTTACTCCTTTATTTATTCAAAAGTTTGAGTAAAAGTAAGATTTAAAAAAAGAAAAAAATAATACTTTTATATTACATAAATAATATTCATCTAATAATATTAAATGATACTTTTATATATAGCTTTTATAAAGCATATATTAAATTGTTTAAAAGTGACAGTAAAGACATTTATAATGCCACAGAAGATTTCTATTTCAAATAAATGCTGTTCTTTTGAACTTTCTGTTCATCAAAGAATCAGTATCATGATTTTCATAAAAATATAAAGCAACACAACTGTTTTCAACATTGATGATAATCAGAAATGTTTCTTGGGCAGCAAATCAGCATATTAGAATGATTTCTGACGATCATGTGACACTGAAGACTGGAGTAATGATGCTGAAAATTCAGCTGTGATCACAGAAATAAATTACATTTTACTATATATTCACATTAGAAAACAGTTATTTGAAATTGTAAAAATATTTCACAATATTACTATGTTTACTGTATTTTTGATCAAATAAATGCAGCCTTGGTGAGCAAAAGAGAATTCTATCAAAAGCATTAAAAATTCTTAATAATTCCAAACTTTTGACTGGTAGTGTATATGTTTACTTAACACCGAAAAAGGCTTAATTGCATCATAAAACATATCTGATTTCAGTGTGGAGGACACGGTTCACACACACATTCCTTCACACGCAAAGTTAATGTGTCACACTGTATGAACAGTTGTGAGGGAGGGTCACCTGAACTCATGCAAAATATTTCACAATATTACTATGTTTACTGTATTTTTGATCAAATAAATGCAGCGTTGGTGAGCAAAAGAGAATTCTATCAAAAGCATTAAAAATTCTTAATAATTCCAAACTTTTGGCTGGTATATGTTTACTTAACACCGAAAAAGGCTTAATTGCATCATAAAACATATCTGATTTCAGTGTGGAGGACACGGTTCACACACACATTCCTTCACACGCAAAGTTAATGTGTCACACTGTATGAACGGTTGTGAGGGAGGGTCACCTGAACTCATGCGGGAGGAAACGTTATCAGTTTATTCCGTTAATCAAAGGATACACGCCGGACACACTTCCTGTAGAGTTCTGTGGAACTCGGAATGACGACATACCTGATCTCTTAAATATCTCAATTCTGAAAGCAATGAAATATGACGGCGGCGTAATAAAATAAAATATAAGTTTCTAGCATCTCAGATGTTCCTCCTGAGAAGTTCACGAGACCTCAATAATGTCTCAAAGCATGCTCAGAAAAATCTGAGATCTCAAAACGAGCTTTCTCAATAACATTTTCATAATCTAATGCGGCTTTCAATGAGCACATATATAGATGACCATTTGCATATGGCACTTACTTAATTCTTAATTAAACATTTTGTTAGTATCAAACTAGAAGCACAAGAAACTCCGGTTCGCTAGGAAACTCTAGTTTGCATAACAGATTACGTGAAACCCACGAGCCACCTTTCAATTCCATTGAAATTTCATGACTAAAGAGATAAGAAACATCCCAAACTCATTCTTATTCAACACAAAAAGCACGTAGACAATGAGGGAAAATATGCATATCTAAACGCTTTATCAGACTCATGACTGTTATGAGCTACTAAATACTGGTGATGAAACTCTGAGGTCAAGAGGTCAATGCAATATGAGTTTCTATTTTACACAATTAACATCAGAAAGGTTTCAGGTTTAAAGAGTTACAAAAAGGACCATGGTTTTACGTTTTGGGAAATTTACCATGGTACTCTTTTAAGTGCTGGTATTTCGAGGCCTTATTGTGGTACTTTGACATGGTACTCAAAATCATACATATACCACTATAAAGTACCACTTACAACAAAAGATCTAAAAAGGTATTGCCATGTTCAAAATACAATGCTTTTTAAACACAATACCATTGAAAATCTATGACTTTTTTTTTATTTACCTCAGTAACACAATGCATTTTGGATATGTACCATGACAATACCATGGTATGTGAATACAGAAATCATACTGTTTTAAAACATGTTTTAAAAAAAAGCCACTGTATTACCACGTTTGATAATGATAACATGTAAATACCATAGTATGTCTTGTATAATACCATAGTATTGTACCAAATAATTTTATAGTTGTAAACAAATATCATAGTATGTAAATGTTTAGTCATCCAGTACCACGGTAAATATCAATGTACTATGGTACTGCGGCACATGTGAAGCAAAGTGCAAAGTTCATGAACTAAGTATGAACCAATTGTGTATTTTTCAGATGTAAACCTACGTAACCTGTGAGGATTTCCTTTCCGTCAGTTTTCTTTAATGGCGGTTCTCGCGTGCTGTAGCGCAAACACTCTGACGCGCCGCGCCGCGTCGCGTCCTCAGGACATCATTAACGAAACTAATGGCTGCTAAAGCAAAGCCAATAATTCCCACCAACCATCAGCATTCCAGCCATTTAATCCCCCTGCATTAACACCTGAATGAGGCGGAAAGGCAGGCGAACATCTGAGAGGAGAGAGTCAGGAGCTCAGGTGAGACTGGCGCCTGCTGTCCGCGTTTAGACAAACCCGCTGCGCGCGCAATCATCATGAGAAAGCGTCTCTCAGCGCGTCTTTAACACAACGTAAAATACTTTGACATATTTTGATCTCAGGTAAAATATCACACACACAAACACACGCATATAATTGAGAAGTGAGAAAAATGCATGGTAAAATATGACACTAATATGTTTTATGCTTTTATTGTCATGTGACAACAGAATAGTTGTTTGCATGTCAGACTAGGTCTATTCAAGCATTGATTGACTGACAGATGTTTTTAAGTATTAATCTGTAGATAGTTACACACCTTTGGCTTTAAAGCCCCACAAAAATAGAAGCATCATCTGTGGTCAAAACGAACTAATCTTTGCTCAGTGTGTTTCAATCAGCTGGTGTTTTGGAGGTTTTTAGTAGATGTATGAAGTCAAGTTCACACAGCAGAGAAGCCACAGGTGGAGAGGATCACATGAACCTTCACCATCATCCACTAACCACAAACAAACACAATACTGACTGTCTTCATTTTAAAAAAACTAGATTTGGTTTTATCATTTCAAATCATACAAGCTTGTTTTCATCAAATGTTGTGCTTGAAAACAGTTTTCTTTACAATAAATGACGCTTGTGTAATCTAGTGCACCTCATTTATCTTTTATAGTATCCCACCTAAGTCTATGTATATATAATAGCAGGGACAACTAGTTGACTTTTGGATCACCTACTAATCTATTGTACAGAAAATTGCTAGATCAGCATGCAAAAAAACAACAACAAAAAACAACAACCTTTATTTGACTTCCCTAAATGTAACCTCATTGTGCAGTCACTTGCTTTCATTGGAAAGCGCGTATATTTGGAGTCTAAATTACGCATGGGTGAATGTAGGCTGTTTGGAGACTGGAATTACACTTGGATCAATTCGACCTTTTGTTGAAACGCCTTGGTAACAGTTGTGTGTGTGTACCACACAGATGATAGTGAGTGACCGCCTCCTTTCGGCCGCGCCCCCCCCGAGGGGAGGGCAGGGGAGCACGCGTCATCACGCGCTTAAATGCGCCCGGTGACCGCCTCCTTTCGGCCGCGCCCCCCCGAGGGGAGGGCAGGGGAGCACGCGTCATCACGCGCTTAAATGCGCCCGGTGACCGCCTCCTTTCGGCCGCGCCCCCCCGAGGGGAGGGCAGGGGAGCACGCGTCATCACGCGCTTAAATGCGCCCGAGCGCGCTGTCCGGCACTGAGAGACTGTGGACCTGTGGAGAGAGCGCACGGTGCCTTATATACCGCCTATATCTGGGAACCCTGAACGCGGTTTCCTCCGCTCACACAATTGGTCCAGGAGAAGTATTTATTAGGTAGGAGGCGCTCCTGCCAGACACACTTTGTTCATGACTCTGGAAGTCCACTCGAGGGAAAAGCGCAGCGCAGTTTGACATCTGTCCGGGAGCAAGTGCAACAATACAGAAGAAAATTACAACTCGATACGCATCTTGGAAATGGCTTTACATTGCCTTTTGCCTTCGATTTCAACGTTTGCAAACCAGAAGGAGAAACTTTGGGAGGATGTAAGTATTTGACACTTTTGTGCACTTATAAATGGTCAAACTAGGGTGAATTAAGGGGAATTTGGGTAATGCGGACACCTAACCTCAAAGCGGTTAAAACCGCGGAAACACTACAAAAAATAGTTTATAAGCGAAAATATTTGTTTTCCACTTGTTTGCACTAGATAAAATATTGAAGACACACATCGGAAAACGAACACAAACATCATAAATGTCTTTTTTTTATTTTTTTATCTTGTTTCATATATATATATATATTGCTGTTTTCTTGTGATTTAAACTCTTATTTGTTGGTTTGAAGTGTTGAGGTGACAATCACAGTAAACGGTACATGTCAAAAGTGAAATGCTTTCTAAATGAGTCATGCAAAACCATCTGACAGAGTTTGAATGCTAAGCACCTTTGATTCTGTTGCAGAGGTGGAAATGTGAGGAGGACAAACCACTGAGCGGCGGCTGCCCTCTGCTCAACGTGGCACAGAACATGGACACTTGTCGTGGCCGCAAGGATGACGAGGATCTGAGTAATTATTTGGACCTGGAGTTTATCCTGGCCAACACAACAGGACCTCTAGAGGCGGGAGCTGAGTACGTCTCACACGCGGAGCCATGCAGCATGTACTCGACGGGAGCGTATGTGCCTCCGGAGCAATGCACCGCACCTCCTCCGCCGTACTCCAGCAGCCTCATGGCCGAGCTTCTGAGATCCGACGTGGACAACTCCTACGATGGCACCATTCAGGGAAGATTCATCATCAACTCGTTCCCCAGACAGGACTTTGTTGATATCAAAGTCGAGCCACCAATGGACGGTTACGGGCCGGTGATGGGCATGGTGCAGCAGAGCTGCCAAAAAATCAAACAAGAGGGCAACGTTTCATGCATGATGTCTTTCGAGCAACCCAGACTGGCCGTTTCTCCACAGGCGACGGGGAATATGACGCCTCCTTTGAGTCCGGATGACTCCCATCTGCGCCAAACCGCATTTCCGCAGGCTTTCCATCACTCGCCTCCGGCTTACGCTCAAATGCAGATCCCCTACACGGCGCCGCACCAGTTCGGCATGTTCGAGGACGCCATGGGGATGCAACCCAACATGCAAAGAGCTCTTCTGACTCCTCCATCCTCCCCGCTGGATCTAATGGAGTCCAAACCCAAGCGAGGGCGACGCACCTGGCCGAGGAAGCGCACGGCGACACACACCTGCACCTACGCCGGCTGCGGCAAGACGTACACCAAGAGCTCGCATTTGAAGGCGCATCACCGAACCCACACCGGTAAGAGCGTGTTTGACTTTGTCTTTAACTTGCATTTGTGTTTTGAAACCAGTAAAACTAATCCCATCGCTTTGCATCATCAGGTGAGAAACCGTACCACTGCAACTGGGAGGGATGCGGATGGAAATTCGCCCGTTCCGATGAGTTGACGCGTCATTTCCGCAAACACACGGGCCATCGGCCGTTCCAGTGCCACATGTGCGAACGCGCCTTCTCCCGCTCCGACCACCTGGCGCTGCATATGAAGAGACACCTGTGAGGACTGGATCCACAACCACATAACTGCCTTATTTAATGACTTAAAGCATAAATAAATATATCGTCATACACTTTTAAAAATAAAGGTTCCAAAAGAACCATTTTTGGAACCTTTCAGTGATCAGTTCTCAAAAGAACCATTTTTTTCTTAGTGTGAAGAACTTTTTAATAATCTAAAGAAACCCTTTCCACTATAAAGAACCTTTTGTGCATGGAAAAGGTTCCATGGATGTTAAAGGTTCTTCATGGAACCATTAATGCCAATAAAGAACCTTTATTTTTAAGAGCACTCCAAAGAATTTTGGTTCCCAAAGAACCTTTCAGAACCATTTGAAGAACAAATAAAGAACTTTTTACTCTATAAAGAACCTTGGAAAGGTTCCTTTGATGTAGAAGGTTCTTTATGGAACCATCCATGCCAAAAAAAGAACCTTTATTTTTACGAGTGTACTTTTGTAACAAGTAGCTGGTACTACATAGATTGAGCTCTTTTTAAAGCCTTTTATGGGTAATATGCGTCCTGAAGGGCTGGTCCTACGAATCTGTGTTCGATCGGGAGACGGCATGTATGTTTAACGGTGCCTTTCCGAAGCCACGAAGAGTGCAAAGCCTGACGACTAGCAAACCTCCAGTTTTCTAATGTAAATTGTAAAATGCACAACGACAATGTTTTGCTCTTGAAACTGCCTTGCTACTATGCAACAAACAGAGCTGTGTGTTCAAATGTGTTTGCATTTCTTTTCAAACGTCTTGTATCTTGATGCACATTGAGTGGTCAGTGCCTCGTTGCACCCTATGCTCTAGGGCTTGAGGTACTGGGGTTTTATACGATTGTGTACATACATTTTATATTGTAAGTACTGTATTTATTGTAAATATTAAACTAAATTTGAATATATATATTCATCAGGTCTCTGTTGTCTTTGCCTGTCATGTTCAGTCTGACCTATTGGATGTCGGCTGCTAGTCTCTTATTACGGGCTCCTTTGAAGCCACTGGAAATCGAGGTCCCCAGAAAATGGAGACGTTTATGGCAAGCGAGGGACGTTGCACGAGTGCTATTCTTGAACCCCCACTCAAGCTCGTGGAGTCGGGTATTATAGTTTAGACCAAGATGCTTTCCAGCTGTGTCAGGTTGAGGCCAGCAGCCTGTGGCTTCTGTCTATAAATACAAACACTACATTTACATAATTACAGAGAGAGCATTTATATCCGTCTGGACGGAGGGGCGCTCGGCTCTCGGCTGAAGATCCCAGACTCCAGAGACGCAGAAAAGACACGGACTTCAAAGAGACTCCAGGGGCGCTTTGATGTCAAACATGGAAGATAAAATCCCAAATCTGTATATTTTATAAAAAATATTTGTTTAGCATCAGCTCGTTTTGCATTGAGGCAGAAAAAAACATTCTAAGATTAAAAAAAAATAGGGGGGAAAAAATTGAAAGAAAAAATATATATACAGTACTATTCAAAAATGTAGACACACCTACACATGGTATATTATTACTATTTTTGTATATTTTAGAATAAAGAATTTTTTTTATTTAGATAAATGTTTTAGATATGGTCCAGTTCATCAATATAAAAATAATAAATCAAAATCATATATATATGATACACAGTATATATATAATGTCCACACATGATGTGCATACTTAATATAAATCAGAAAGCACATATATTCAAGTGTCAATTATATAGTATGCATAAAAATATATTAAAATATAAAAGTATATTAAATTCTTATTGAATGTGTAAATGTGTAATGTGAATGTCTAAAGTGTCAAAAAGCTTCTAAAAGCATCAAAAATATACATTCTAAAAATATGAAATGAAAATGCTATATAAAAATTATTTTATTCATAATTATAAATTTTTTATATATTTAAATATTTTATTAAATTATAAACAAGTGTCAAATGTACATTATGCATAATTTATAAATGTGTATATATATATATATAAATATATTTATGTGTGTGTGGTTGTACATGGTTGTGGTTGTACATGTGGTTGTGGTTGTGTTTTCATTTAAATGTTAAGTTTTGAAATTTTGTTTTATGCATTTGTCATTTTTATATAATTTCTTTATTTTTTAAATGTGTATAAGTAGTATTTATAAAGTTTTAGCTTTTAGTTTTGGATCTGTATTGAATGTGTAAATGTGTAATGTGAATGTCTAAAGTGTCAAAAAGCTTCTAAAAGCATCAAAAATATACATTCTAAAAATATGAAATGAAAATGCTATATAAAAATTATTTTATTCATAATTATAAATTTTTTATATATTTAAATATTTTATTAAATTATAAACAAGTGTCAAATGTAAATAAATAAATGTATCAATTTTATGTGCATACAAAGTATTTTAAATTCCTATTGAATGTCTAAATAAAGCATCCAGCTCTGTGCTTTTGTTTTCCAAGAGTTGAACTTGTTCTGCATTTGTGAATAATGTGTGAAAACAGCACTAGAGTTCCCTTTTATGCAAATTCGACAAAAAGAAGAAATGTGATCCTGACTATTATTAGCGACTCAGTGAAGTGAAGCAGAAATCTCATTTCACTTTTGTGTGCTGATGATAGTAACTTTTACTACCAATCTGACATGAACAGAAAAAAAAAACAAGCTTCTCTTTTTCCCCTTCAAAGCAAAGCTAATTTAAAGGGCTGTGTTTACTATGATTACTGCAATTCAACAGATTTCAAAGTAGAAATAAAGATCCCCTTCTATACAAGAACTAGTCTATTAGACATGAGAAATACTGCCAACTATTTTTAAAACAACATGCAATGAAACAATATGCAAGGACACTTTTAAAACAAAACACTGAATTTACTTCATTGAGTGGCGTCTAATTATCATGCAGATAAATACAGTAATGTTGAATTTTAAATCCAATTTTGTGTAAAAATGTCTTTACTTTTGGCAGTCTGATTATGAAAGTATGGAAGCTTGTTTCCGCCATGGGATAAAAAAAAATAGAAAAGGTAATTTTTATCTCACAATTCAGACCTTTTTCTTGCAATTCTGAGTTTATATCTGGAGATTCAAAATCAGAATTGCGAGATCTAAACTCAGAACTGCATGAAGAAAAGTCGGAATTGCGAGAAATAATCTCAAGAATTGTGAAAAAAGTCCAAATTATGAGATATAAACTCAGAATTGTGAAAGGAGTCAGAATTATGAGATAAACTCAGAATTGCGAGGGGGAAAAAAGTCAGAATTGCGAGATATAAACTCAGAATTGTGAAAGGAGTCAGAATTATGAGATAAACTCAGAATTGCGAGGGGGAAAAAAGTCAGAATTGCGAGATATAAACTCAGAATTGTGAAAGGAGTCAGAATTATGAGATAAACTCAGAATTGCGAGGGGGAAAAAAGTCAGAATTGCGAGATATAAACTCAGAATTGTGAAAGGAGTCAGAATTATGAGATAAACTCAGAATTGCGAGGGGGAAAAAAGTCAGAATTGTGAGAAAAAATCAGAATTGTAAGGTATAACCTCAGAATAATGAGAAGGTCAGAATTGTGAGTTATAAACTAAGAACTAGTTCTAAATTGTGAGATTAAAAACAATGGTGTAACATAACTAGAAATTTAAATGAGATATACAACTGGAAATGAAAGGTCAAATCAAGCGCATTGCTTTATTCAGGTACACTATGCTCAGTATTCATACTCCAAACCGCTCTAGGAGTACTGTACTGTATATGGCAATACAGTGTGCTGTTCTGAACACATCCATGCTGGTCAGTAATTCCTGACCCCACCATTTAACCACTCAGCACTAAAACCACAACTAAATCAAAAGACTAGACAAGAATGTCTGGCAAGGCCTCTAAACGAAGCGCACGTGTGGACGGTTTAGTAGGTGAGCGATCAAGAGCAAGAAAAACACAAATGAGGAAAGAGCTGGAGCCTTATGTTTCTGTCACCTGAGCCCTTCTCATTTGTCCATCTTAAAATCAGCTCTTTCAGCAGCCTTCAGTAAATCAAAACTCGCAGAGGAATTTCCTGTTATTCCAAGTGGGGGTAATTAACATACCGAAGCTAAAATTCATGCAGCTGTTCAATTATTTTCACACTTAGATCTCAATCTTTCCAAGGACTCCATTTCAGTCCGGCTTGAGCTCGAGCTTCATTCTTTAAGCTTGTGTTACTCGACAGATCCAGGAAAAACAGCAATTTGCTGAAGCCGTTCACAGAGCATTTGCAAAAGACAAACGTCTGATAGATGCGCAAAAGTCGCTCATTGATGCCGAACGTCACGACGTACAGGATGCTCATCCATCATTAGAGCCGCACAGCAGGACAAGTACAACACATACTAGATTTGGCATGAATAGAAACAGTTAAGCTCAGTTTCTAGATGCCGCTAACATGAACATGAGTAGATATGAAGTGTAGCAGGTGCACACGGACGGATCTGAATGCAGCTCAAACCGTCTGGCAACCGGTGGAACTGATGGCAGAAACTCACGATTAACTGGGCGATTTTAAAAGCAGATATTGAAGACTGCAGCTTCTTAATTTCATATTTGTCTTTCAATTCATGTAGATCATGCAACACCAAGGTCATGGGTTCAATTTCCAGTGAATGCATAAACTGATAAACTGTAAACCTTGAATGCAATAAGCTGCTTTAGACAAAAGCGTCTGCCAAATGCATAAATATCTAATGTCTATCTAAATATCCAAAATTTTAAATAAAAATATTTACCTTAATGGTCTCAAAGGTTCATATTCTTTAAAATATAAATTAATAAAAAATCCCCAAAACAAATATAATGAAATAATAAATTATATATATATATACAGTGCCGTGAAAAGGTTTTTGCCCCCTTCCTGTTTTTTTAATTTTTTGCATATTTGTCACACTTAAAAGATTCAGATCATCAAACCAATTTTAATATTACGCAAAGATAATGCAAGTAAATACAAAATGCAGTTTTTAAATGATAATTTCATTTATTAAGGGAAAAAAGCTGTCCAAACCTGCCCGGCCCTACGTGAAAAATTATTTGCCCCCCCCTCTTAAATCATGAAAGAACTGTGATTAACCACATCATTTTAGAAAGCTGAGTTAAATTTCACTAGCCACACGCAGGACTGATTACTGCCAGACCTGTTCAATCAAGAAATCACTTAAACAGAACCTGTCTGACAAAGTGAAGCATGCTTAAAGATCCCATCATGCTAACATGACAGTCACGACTGTAAGGTTTTCTTTTTATTTTGTTTTCACTCGCGATCTTTACAACACGCATTACATTACGTATTTCATGGCACACTCGTTTTATGCGTATTTGGCGCCACCTATTGTTGTGGGTGTATTATTGACATGTCAAAGTCTAGACCCTGAATATAAGACGACCGCGTTTTTTCAGATGTATTTCCAAGAAAAAAACATTGTCTTATATTCGGGACAATACGGTATATATATATATATATATATATACACACAATTTAACAATATTTATAACAGAAATAATAAAATAATCTATTATAATAAAATGTATATTTATTTCTTCATTTAAAGAAAATAAAAACTCTCTAGTGCATTCCGATAAATATGTTTGACATTTATTAAAACATTGAAAAGCAGCACACTAAAATCATTTTTAACCTTTTTCCACAAAAGAACCAAAACGCATAAAAACATTGAAGGTCAACAGAATCTTCAAAATGCTAAAAGAGAAAATCAAACCCATATAAACACCAGAATGACCTTCTCTAGCATATAAACAACCCATAACCTGCTAATTTTATGGTAAAGTATCACAGATACAATAAATATATGAATACATAATAAGAACAAGTTCAATATACAGTATAAGGCTTCACTTCAAGGCAAAATGTGTTTTAAGAAAAGGCTAGAAAAGGGTTAAAACATTATGAAAGTGGGCAGAGCTCCTTCAGGGGTGCTGGTTTGTGTGATCCGGTGTCATCTAGAGTATCTGATCAAGCTTTAAAGGGTTAAACACAAAAAATACAGCTCACATCATCTCACTCAACAGTGCCAAACACAAATAAAAACAGGTTCCTTCAAGAATAAAGAATATGCTTCATTTGATCTCCATGCATCTAATAAAACTCATAATATTCAACAGTATCTGGAGGGCAAATGAGATTTGGGAATGCATTGATTATGCAGGTTTATATGTAAATACAGACATCATATATGATCATATAGTGGACCGATGGCGACTAAATGTCATGCGTTTAGTAATTCATCCCTCTTATTAAACCAAACGTCTGGTTAAGACTTGGATTAATTTGATCATAGTCAAAAGTCCTGAAGACACTTAAATATGAAGCACTTGGGGTCGAATCTGCTTTTCAAAACCGACACTGGCTGCAGATAGAGGTTGATATTTCTTATATACTTCTGTGCATCAATAATTGACTTAAGACTGACTGGTCCTACAGTATTTGGTGAAGCTGTATATAATCTTTATAAAGCATAATTCAGTGGTTTAGCATTTTGTGCAGTTCATGAGCAAATGTGTCAAGTGGATCTGTAACTATGGCCTTTGGTTTTGTTGTACTTCATTGGTTCAGTGATCGCTACAGCAAACCTGAGAGAGATCTTCAGGAAGAGCGTGTGATTGGGGCAAAAGCTTCATCTGAAAGCTGAAGGATTGAATCCAAAACGTAGCAGCTTCATGTTCTGGGCATTTCAGCTCGACTGAGAGCCAGAGCCAGTTCCAGGTCCAGTTGTTCCTGTAGGCGGAGCCTCCGGATTCGCTCCGCCTCCTCTCTCTGGCTCTCGCGTTTGGCCCACTCCAGCTGCTCCGTCTCACTTCCGAACTGAACCTGAAAATAAACGACATTACAGAAACTACAATTCATCACACGCACACAGCAGAATGCATCCCTGTAGGGCTGGTCGACATATAACGAAAAAATATATATTGGCATCTTTCAGCCTTGACGATCTTGATATTTATGCATTTGCTCTGACTTTACTTTTTTTAAACAGATTCGTAGATTCAACATGTTTAATCTAAAAAGTAAAAAAGTATAGTAAAAACCTAGATAAAAATAATCAAGACATGTTTTTACAAAATAAGTAGGGCTGCAAGATTTGGGGGAAAATTGGTCGTTTGTTCATCTCATTTTACCGCGGATTTGTTTATAAACAAGGCACAATTCGTCACAGGATTTTCAGAAAGATTGAAACTAAAAGACGATGCTGTGCGACTATATTGGATCCGACGGTAATGTCGCACCACACAAGTGTGAGTAACGGTTTTTATTGCGTGCTCACTATTGCTTTGTCTGTTATTACAGATCGTTTGATATGTACTTGTGCGTTTTTAACCTAAATCACAGCAGCGCTCATCTGTGAAGGATGTAGCTGTCAAACACACACAACTGTTAGCCAATCACAGCAGTGAACGTTTACTTCTGAGTCTACAATCCACCACACCTATTCAAACAGAGCGATCAGATGAGAGAGGGTCAAAACAGGACAGAAATTAGTCTATTACTTCTGAATTATGATGTTTTTCAATGTAAAAATCATGATAACAGCATAAGTGGACCTCAGAGAACAGTAAAAAATAATAAAAAAGGCAGTTCATGACCCCTTTAAAGGGGTCACATGATGCAATTTCAAGTTTTCCTTTCTCTTTGGAGTGTTACAAGCTGTTCGTGAATAGATAAGATCCCTAAAGTTGCAAAGACTAAAGTCTCAAACCCAAAGCGATATTCTTTATAAAAGTTAAGACTCGTCCACGCCCTCCTAAAACGCCTCATATCAGAGCACACCTCGCTTTTTCAGACCGATGAGCTTTGTAAAAATCGACGCGTTTCAGAAAGGCGAGGCATAGAGGAGGAACAATAATCTATAGTATGTGGAAAATAATGTTTTTTTTTTACTTTAAACCGCATAAACGCATTTCATTACACCAAATACACAAAATAATGTTATTTTTTAGCAACGCCATGACCCCTTAAACACTTCTCTTTTGTTAATAAGTGCATGATTTTGATTTTATTTTGATTAATCCTGCAGCTCTACTTAATAGCCAAATAAAAAGTGCATCAAAACCACCACAATATTTATAATGTTGCTTAATTTTACACCACCAGTAAAAGCATCATGAATACATATATGACTGTTCAATATATCGCCCAGCCCTCATATCAAATCACATAACGGTGAATAAAATCACTCATTTCACATGAGCACAAGTGATGTGTGCAAAATTATATAACATCCGATCTGACGTGATTTTTTTTCTTTTTTTTAATTGGTCAAAAACACACTGATTATCATTTATATCATCTGTCGTGCAACCAGTGATTGAAAGCCAAGAAAACAACCAAAGCTGTGAAGCCTTTGGTTTCCATCAAATGTAAGTTACCAGTGACCGAACACACAGGGAATGAAGGCAAATCATCATGAACTATTCGCTTTTTGAGAGCCATTACAAAATCACACAGAATATATATATATATATATATATATTAGAGGAAATATAAAGATGACCTATAAAGCATTTGGTCATTTAAATCATACATAATGTATTCTGAATGTGTTTGCATTAGATAATAGAATATCATTTAATGTAAAGAAGGATGCAAAAAACATACTTTATAATCAAAAGTTGTCAAAATCATGAGAAAAATGACACTAAACAATTATAAAATAATACATTTAGTTGAAAACCTATTTCTTTTCCACTATTTTTATTACATTTGCTTGAAAAGTGTGCTATTTTACATTAAAATAAATGCATCTAATGCAATTGCATTCAGACATTTTAAGTGCAATTTCTGTATCCAAATACTTCCCATTACAAAACCATTTCTATACTTTCTAAAGCTTATTTGAATCAATCACGAACTGTATATCCGCTCTTTTCTCACTGCGATTGGTCAGCTGGTCTTACATTTGCTGCTGCTGTTTTAAAGAGCTTCAATATACGGTCTGATTTCTCAGGGAGATTTGTGAAGAGATTTGTGTGCACCCAGGGTGGAGTAGGTGTTTTATTGTTGACACAAACACATGCAGCAGCTCAGATGTGGTCGGCAGACCCACGTTTCACCTTACCTTCATGTGTTCAGTGCCTGGGAGAAAGACAAATTACAGCAAAGCTCTGAAGACACAAGCAGCAAGGCATACACAACACAAAACCTCATGCAACATGCAAACTGCATCTGCACAGCAGGGCACAGCACAAATACCATGCAACACAGGGTGCATTCAGGTCAGCCGAGCCACTTTTGGCCCAGCTGACCTGGATTTGACCTCAATGATAGATGTTTAACTATTAAAGTTCAATTCTACTAAACTGTTTACTCCTGATATGATCTAATAAGGTTGTGCAAAACAATTTAGCAGTGATACTTGCACAATTAACACAACTGAGTGTCTTCTGTAGCAACTACACTTAATTCCACGGAAACTGATTTAATACATTTATTTAAAAAATATTATTTTAAATGTAAAAAAAAAAAAGTATATACATTTGCAAAAACAACGTAAAGTAACTGTGACACTGTGGTGAAACCAGTTACCACTAGTGTCAGAAAACAGGAAGTGCTTTGGTAAAAGCTTCTCACTTTTCTAGACCAAAGTGTCATTCTGAGGTCATATTGTAATGATGAGTTTGTAAGGTCACTTTAATGTACTTCAAGAATATGAAAGAACATTTAAAATGATCCTAAAGTTTTATTCTTACCATGAGAGTCATGGGTATTCAAGCTTTTGTTGTCAAACATGCACAAGTAGTTTTCATATGCTGTTTGATTGAGTGAAAGAAAATAATATTGCACAGGAAAGATGGTGCTAAAGTTGTTGCAGAAACCAAGAGCTAGAAATTGTTAAAAAAAAACAAAAAACATTTAGACATCCTTAAAACAAAAGGAAAAACTGTAACAGACCTGCTTTCAGATAATCTATCTGGAATACAATTTATTTTGCCTTATTAGCAAATTGTTTTGTCTTATTCAAAGCATAAATGTATCAGTCAGATGTATGTATAAAATGTATTGTCTAAAACAATAAACAACTATTGGAGTAAGACAAATAAGCAGATTTTTGTCTTCAACCCTGTTATGGATGCCACTGAAGATGGATGCTTCTTATACATCAAACAGCTGTTACTGATTCTAATCAGATTGCTGAATACTAAATATGAACTGTATGTAAATGATGTTTCCTCTGCAGAATTTGTGCATCATTGGTCTCATCATTTTAATGAAAATCAAAACTATTTTTGTTCCACAGACTTGAAAAGCTTATTACATTTTGTTGAACTAACTTTAAAAAGTCTGAGGTTCATAAATATTAGCAGAGTCTAAGAATGACCCATGTGTGTTCATGAGTCCATCTCGCTTGATATCAAAGGTTTGGCTGAAAGCAAACAGGCCGTCTGGTTCAATCTTCAACAAAGGGTTTGTTCCACTACAGAACTACACTCTTGTTGCTTCTGTTCAGCTGCATCACCAGTTTTAAAATCCTTCAACTACAGATCACTCATGTTTTCATCTCGCTCCAAAAAAGCACCATTGAAGTGTGTTCTGAAGGCATTTGTTAGCAAAAACATTATAGTGCACAATTTGTATGGACTTCTGACTTGTACAAGTTTAGAACAATATGAGGGTGAATAAATGATAAACTATCACTTTAAAGGAATGGCTCACCCAAAAATGAACATTTGCTGAACATTTACTTGCCCTCATGCCATCCTAGATGTAGATGAGTTTGTTTCTTCATCAGATTTGGAGAAATGTAGCATTGCATCACTTGCTCAGCAATGGATGCTCTGCAGTGAATGGGTGCCGTCAGAATGAGAGTCCAAACAGCTGATAAAAACATCACAATAATCACAAGTAATCCACACCACTCCAGTCCATCAGTTAATGTCTTGAGAAGCCAAAAGCTGCGTGTTTGTGAGAAACAAATCCATCATTCAAACGTTTTATTTTAAACGCTTCCTCCAGTAAAAAAAGTCCATCTCCTGTTGTCATCTCACATCAAAATCCAGCCGTATATTTGTTTAGAGCTGTTTTGGCTTGTAAACAGTGCTTGATCTGCGCAGATTTCTCTCCTGATTCAGACCAGACCACTTTTTCACTATAGAAAACAATATTATAGATAGAGGACTCATATTTCAGCTGAAACCAACAGTTTGAAGTTAAAACATCTTAATGATGGATTTGTTTCTTACAAGCAAATCTTACAGAGGTGTAAAGCGTGGCATGATTCTGGCATCAGCACGCGCGGGACAATGCAAACGGGCAAAACAGCAGCGCAGGAAGCAGCGATGGCAAATGTCGGGATGAAGCGGATGCAACTACAAACTATGACAGCAGAAACTAGCTAGATGGAGATGATCAGACAGCATGACACTGGACTTACAGTTCGACAGGACGGGTTAACAGCAGACGGTAACGTTGAGGACGAGGAGCCGGGTCCTCTGTCCGTTTGTGTCTTTCGAACGGCTGGAGCACCAAACCCTTGACTATGAACCCCTGAACCGCTATATGTGACGGCGGAATTCTTCCCTGAAAGTGTCAAAGAAAACAAAGATGACCCCCAAACACCAACAGAGCAGTTCAGGTACAAGAAAAGATAATTAAATTCATGAAAAGTGCTGTAGAATTCAGTCAAAAGCAGCTGAACTTTATTACTCTGATCACTTAGTAAAATAACAGTGCATCTCACATGATCTGACCAAACATTTCATCACATATAAGCACTAATAAGAGTGATGATCGGCTATTTATTATTGCTATTTAATATTATGGCTGTTTATCAGCAGTACAGATGATTTCGATCAACTAACGAAGGCAAAACATCTATAATAAATGCAGTTGCTTTAAAGTCCAGTTGCTTTTCTCCAAATTCTGTAATAACCTGGATGAACAAGACCTTCACAAAGCTATTCAAAGGTCTCTAGATGAAGGACACCCTTGATTTGTGGAAGAAAAAAGTGACAGCAATCAAGAAAACCAGATGTAAAAATCCACATGAATTCAGCAGCTTCTTCAGACTCAAACTATATTCCATATTTGAACATGCAAAAACCCAAATATTGAGTAAAATAGTACATTATTGATTATATTAATTTTTCATGAATTCTATTTGTTATTGCATGAAATAAGTACATTTAAATATATTTAAATATATAATAAATCATAAAATAATAATTAAATAATAAACAATAATAAATGTATTATTTATAATAAATAAATATGTATAGTATGTAATAATAAATATAATAATAATAGTAATAATAATAATAAAATTATATTTTTAAAAAACATTTCTCTTAGATACATTTTTTCAGCAAGTTCATTGCAATGCATTCTGGGATTGTTTTCTGCACAAAGTGAGGCATCTTAGATAAAAGGCTCATATTCACCAGCGGTGCACCAAAACCACTGCATAAGTTTCATTTCTTCAGAATATGAGCAGTATTTACAAACCTTTAAAAACTGCCAACACCAACCACTACCCACTACAACAACCAACAAGATTTAAATGAGCTCGATATGAGGTGAATCTCACAAAACCTGTCAAGAACCAGCAGCAAAAACATATATGCAATTAAATGCATTACTGTAATGAAATTATTTTTTATTTAGATTATTAAACTTTCATTTTAATTGTAAAATAAATTAAAAATTTTAATTTTTTTTGTAAATTGTATTATATAATTTCTAATTGTAAAATACATGTTTTAATGCTTTTTTGTAATTACAAAAATATTGTATTACTGTGATGATCTAATGATAGTGACAATTAAGATATATGCAATTAAACTAATTATTGTAATGCAATGATTTGTATTTGTATATTATATACATTTTAATTGTAAAATAAATTGAAATGTAAAAAATTGAAATGTAAATTGTATTATATAAATTTTAATAGCAACATACCTGTGCTTTTTATGTTGATTTTTTAAACAAAATAAATTGTGTATATAACTCACTATATAAATAATTACTTTAATGCATTTTTTTATTTTGTATACAGTATATAATTCAGTATATATAAATTGTAAAGTACTTGTATGTTTTTTGTTCATTTAAACACTTTAAAAATTATTGTATAACAGTATTTTTAAGTAAAAGATGCTATATTACAGTAATGATGATCACTATTGAGAATAATAAACCCCTCGAAAAAAAAGTAGTAAAATAATAAATAATAATAAATGTCACAATGCAAAAATCTTTTTGGTCCTAAAATTATTTAACTTTGGGATAAAATATGACCCATACATATTTTCATGAGATTCACCTGAAAAAGAAATGCATTAAAGAAAAATAAAGAATTAAAGTGGCTTAAAAAGGAATGATGGTAACATTTACATGTGAAAGCTGCACCATTAATATTCTGTATGAAGTGTTCAGCAGGATCATTCAAAGTGAAAACCCATAAGAAGAAGTTTCAAAGTGTCATACAGATCAGAAACGTACAGCATTTACAGTTCCAGAGGAGTGTGAGAACCTGGCATAAACATATTTAGCCAACCGTGGGAACACTGGTGCTCAGTGTAAGGGTGTGAACCACGAACTTTAGAGGAACTCACTTCTCTAGATCTCTCTCACCACTACACAGGCCTCACGTGCCATGGAGAGGAAGAGCTTTTTCTTTCTTAACTCAGAGATAGCAGTGAAACTACCAGCGCCGCACCCATGCCCTTTCTGTGCCTGTTATAGTAATAAACACACCACAAACAATCTGCTGCATCAAACACACGAGTGAATTAGTAGTGTAAACACCTCGCTGTGAAGGTGACACATCGGAACAGTCCTAGTGTAAAAGCGCTGAATACAGAGCGTCAACACATGCTGGTGCTAGAGGTGACTTCAGTGTGTTTATAAGAGAGACTGGAGCTCAATGTGCAAAATAAACTGTATTCAGATATTTATCTTTGAGCCTGAAACATACTTATAATAATTAATAATGAATTATACAAGTACATCGACTCACGTAAAGTAATACTAGTATATAGCAAATCTATTTATAATTAATAATTATATTTCTTTTAATTATTTATAATTAATCATTAATCTTAATGAATTGTTTATATCGTCACAACATATACACTATATCACCCAGCTCTTTATATATAGTTGGATATATAGCATATATGTACATAAAACGTATTTTTGGGCTTATATGAACAACACTTAAAACTTCTAATAATTCACAAATTAATAAACAACAATGAATTAAACAATAAGTATATCCACTCACATTATGTATGTATGTATATATACTATGTATGTATGTATGTATGTATATATATATATAAGATAACAAATCTATTTAGGATTAAAAAATTATATTTAAACTTTTTTAAATTGATCCATTTTAATCATACATGCATACTATTAAGTATACTTATATATAATTATTTAATTCATAATTAATTATTTATGTTGATTTGTAAATTAAAAATATTGTATTAATGATAGTGACAATAAAGAAATATGCAAATAATCTCATTGTAATGAAATTATTTTAATTTTATATTATATACATTTTAATTGTAAAATAAACTTAAATGTAAAAATGTAATTGTAAAATACCTGTTGTAATGCTCTTTATGTTGATGTTATAAAATATTGTGTATATATACACACACATATAATATATATATATATATATATATATATATATATATATAAATAAAGTACTTGTATGTTTTTTGTTCATTTAAACACTTTAAAAATTATTGTATAACAGTATTTTTAAGTAAAAGATGCTATATTACAGTAATGATGATCACTATTGAGAATAATAAACCCCTCGAAAAAAAAGTAGTAAAATAATAAATAATAATAAATGTCACAATGCAAAAATCTTTTTGGTCCTAAAATTATTTAACTTTGGGATAAAATATGACCCATACATATTTTCATGAGATTCACCTGAAAAAGAAATGCATTAAAGAAAAATAAAGAATTAAAGTGGCTTAAAAAGGAATGATGGTAACATTTACATGTGAAAGCTGCACCATTAATATTCTGTATGAAGTGTTCAGCAGGATCATTCAAAGTGAAAACACATAAGAAGAAGTTTCAAAGTGTCATACAGATCAGAAACGTACAGCATTTACAGTTCCAGAGGAGTGTGAGAACCTGGCATAAACATATTTAGCCAACCGTGGGAACACTGGTGCTCAGTGTAAGGGTGTGAACCACGAACTTTAGAGGAACTCACTTCTCTAGATCTCTCTCACCACTACACAGGCCTCACGTGCCATGGAGAGGAAGAGCTTTTTCTTTCTTAACTCAGAGATAGCAGTGAAACTACCAGCGCCGCACCCATGCCCTTTCTGTGCCTGTTATAGTAATAAACACACCACAAACAATCTGCTGCATCAAACACACGAGTGAATTAGTAGTGTAAACACCTCGCTGTGAAGGTGACACATCGGAACAGTCCTAGTGTAAAAGCGCTGAATACAGAGCGTCAACACATGCTGGTGCTAGAGGTGACTTCAGTGTGTTTATAAGAGAGACTGGAGCTCAATGTGCAAAACAAACTGTATTCAGATATTTATCTTTGAGCCTGAAACATACTTATAATAATTAATAATGAATTATACAAGTACATCGACTCACGTAAAGTAATACTAGTATATAGCAAATCTATTTATAATTAATAATTATATTTCTTTTAATTATTTATAATTAATCATTAATCTTAATGAATTGTTTATATCGTCACAACATATACACTATATCACCCAGCTCTTTATATATAGTTGGATATATAGCATATATGTACATAAAACGTATTTTTGGGCTTATATGAACAACACTTAAAACTTCTAATAATTCACAAATTAATAAACAACAATGAATTAAACAATAAGTATATCCACTCACATTATGTATGTATGTATATATACTATGTATGTATGTATGTATGTATATATATATATAAGATAACAAATCTATTTAGGATTAAAAAATTATATTTAAACTTTTTTAAATTGATCCATTTTAATCATACATGCATACTATTAAGTATACTTATATATAATTATTTAATTCATAATTAATTATTTATGTTGATTTGTAAATTAAAAATATTGTATTAATGATAGTGACAATAAAGAAATATGCAAATAATCTCATTGTAATGAAATTATTTTAATTTTATATTATATACATTTTAATTGTAAAATAAACTTAAATGTAAAAATGTAATTGTAAAATACCTGTTGTAATGCTCTTTATGTTGATGTTATAAAATATTGTGTATATATACACACACATATAATATATATATATATATATATATATATATATATATATAAATCGCAAAGCAATATATATTTTATATGTTTATACATTTAATACATACTATTATCCTGTAAAAATAAAAAGCATATATGAAGTTTAATATAAAGTGTTACCAATTTAAAATGAAAATGGAATATTCGGAATGGAAAATAAGGTATTTTTTATTGTTAGTTCATGCTAACTGATGTAGTTAACTAATGTTAACAAATGCAACCTTATTGTAAAGTGTTTTACCAAAAAAAAATCCTTATACTTTCACCATCTCAGAACTTGCATGACAAATCACTTTGTTTAATTCCTCGTGTTTGGATAAAACCATCAGCTAAATGTATAAATGGTCACAGAGGTCTAACCCACCACTACGCAACTCGTCATGGTAGAGGCCGGGTAACCTCTACACCGCTGATAACGCCACAGGAAACAGTGATTCACCGTATGGACCAAAACAGAGGCTGAGAACAGACTGATGATGTGATTCCGGATTCGCTCATTCGATATGTGGATGTGGGTCATCAAGGCCGAGTTTAAAGGACTACACACACACACACACACACACACACACACACTCACACACTCTGACACTCTCACACTCACACACTCACACACTCACACACACTCATACACACAGTCATGTTGTGTACACATTTGCACGACTTTCTCGCATTTGCAAATCTTGCAAATACACAAAGCAAAGCAATCTCTTCTGAAAAAAACACCCTTATTTACTCGATTATCACCCAAAATTACATTTTGTCATTATTTACTCAACCTAATGTCATTCACGACCTGAATTTGTAGGACTACAGTACTTGTCAAAAGAATGGAAACATTAAAATTTTTAAAGGGGTCATATGATGTTGCTAAAAAGAACATTATTTTGTGTATTTGGTGTAATGAAATGTGTTTATGCGGTTTAAGGTTAAAAAAACACATTATTTTCCACATACTGTACATTATTGTTTCTCCTCTATGCCCCGCCTTTCTGAAACGCGTCAATTTTTACAAAGCTCATTGTTCTGAAAAGCGAGGTGTGCT
>NW_015641089.1:785571-785965 GCF_001515625.1 Sinocyclocheilus rhinocerous
CTACTCTACACTGCTCAAAACTCACGTTTGAATCCTCAGTGGCAAATTCTTTAAATATGAAAACGTACTTACAGGCTGTGAGTCAGAACAGCCGGCATTGTAGGCTACTCTCCCAGGAAACAGTCCTCCATAAAATGCGTTGCACACATCTGAATCTTTGGGTTGAACTGTTCTGGAACGGTGTTGTAAATACACTTAACCAAACTAAGTAAACTTAACCACTGATTTGTAGTCGTGTCCTCTTTTGGAAGACCAAACAAAGTACTTTCGCTTTCGCAACGAAACACAGTGTCTTCACAACATTGGTCAGTTCTTCCCCTCGGCAGCAGCTGAATATCTCATACCAAGACGACTCTTATCTTTCCTGTCACAGCTGTCCGATGATTAACTCACC
>NW_015641090.1:0-189 GCF_001515625.1 Sinocyclocheilus rhinocerous
AAGGACTGCTTCTGAAAAGACAGGAAAAACACCCACAATCTACCCTGTCACTAATCAGAGTTCAGAACTAGCTCTAGAGGGCGCCAAGCCACAGTGACAAACCTGTCAACACAATGTCAAGATCCTTCCCAGCCAGCAGAGAGCAGCGTGGCCATGGTGGTGCCCGTCCTAAGCAGCAGACTGGGCACC
>NW_015641090.1:445-573 GCF_001515625.1 Sinocyclocheilus rhinocerous
AAGAGACTGTAGTACCAGCTTACACCAAAGGGGTCGCTGTTCGACTCAACCTGCGAAGTGGCCAAGCTCTCAGCCACATCCTTGGCTTCTTCCAACCTTCACCCGAATGTGGGGAACTGGGCCTCACT
>NW_015641091.1:0-899 GCF_001515625.1 Sinocyclocheilus rhinocerous
CAATTGCTTGAATGCAACAACAAAATACAACGTCAAACTCACTGTTAACCACATACATACAGAATGACAAAAATGTGACTAAGATTTCATTGACTAAAACCTGACTAAAATGCTCATACATTTCATTGAATAAACAAAAACAGGACAAGTTTGTCTACATATGATAACTAAAATGTACATTTGAGTAAGACTAAATTAATAATGGCTGCCAAAATTAATACTGTACGGTTAATTAATAATAATCTTATTGCTAAAATGTCAAGTTTTCATTGACTAAAACTAGACTAAAATGTTGAGACTTTTAGTCGACTAAAACTTGACTAAAACTAAATAGGGTAAGGTTGACTAAATATGATAAAAACTAACAAGGACATTTTAACACTGGGACTAAAACTAAAATTGAAAATAGCTGACAAAATTAGCACTACTTAAATCCCAAAGCATACTTTGTTTTTGTACGCGTACGTTAGTGTATGCTTACAGTCGTATGCGTAGCCTTTCAAAGTATACTCGGTCGACACATGCGCTCTAGAAAGCTCATCTTTGTCAGTGTCTGATGTATTTTTCTACAGAAGTTATGAATGTAAAAATGTCATTGAACTCTTTTAAACTAAAGTTGCAGCATAAGCGCTTGTCAATGCGGGCGTCTGTTGTTTTTGCAGTGTCCGGTATTTTCTTGTTGTTGCTTCTCTTTAGTTTCGTTTTCTACTGTGAAATAAAGGCCCGGGCCAGTGCTGCCACCTTGTGGAACAACTGATAAGTGCAAAACCAACTCAATGCGCATGTGCGACCTGCGTGTACAAAGTATGCGCGTTACAAAAAATTGTATGGTGCGTGTACTATTTTGGTGACAATTTGTTACAAGCTCTTGGTGCATAAAGAAGATCTGTAAAGTTGCA
>NW_015641092.1:0-2710 GCF_001515625.1 Sinocyclocheilus rhinocerous
GTGGTACCATCACAGAGAGGCTCAAAATCACTTTCCAGAACATTCACATTCACCATTCCTGGCTGGTGGAATGAGCTTCCCACCCCTATCCGGAATGCTGAATCCCTGACAATTTTCAAGCGACAGCTGAAAACTCATCTCTTTCAAAGCTACTTGACTTCATCATAAAAAAAAACTCTTTCTCTTTATTTATTCCTTCCCTTTTCTAGCTTGAACTTATTTGAACAATGCTTAAAACTTGGTATTTCAAGCACTTCCTGTGTTATTTGAACAATGCCTAAAACTTGGTTTTACAAGCACTTCCTGTGTCTGTTTGCCTCTTTAAGAAGAATCCCTTTATGTATTCCCCAATTGTAAGTCGCTTTGGATAAAAGCGTCTGCAAAATGACTACATGTAAATGTAAAATTGAGAAAAAACAAGAAATATTATGTCTAAAATGTAAGACAATTATTGCTTTACTGAACTTGTATAAAATGATTATTAAATGTGTTCATGCTGATATCTGCAGAAAAACGGTACTCTTTGTGTGATATAGATTGTTAACTATATTAAATTATATAAATATAAAAAGCATACAGAAGCATTTTTGCCGTCTACAATTTAGAATGCCTGGAATTTTGAGTTTTAAAAGACTAATAAATCAATGTGTGTGCACTCTGTGTGTGATTTGGTGATATAGCCTACTTGATAATGTCAGATCGCACATCATTACAACAACACTTACCATATTATCGCAGACGATGCTGTATATCGCACACCCCAGACTCGACTTGAGTGGAAAATGAATCATCCGCTGTTGTGCGCGCACTTGTTTGCACATGAGCTTAGGTGTTTGTAGGTGTCTAACTTGCAAACGCCAGACCACTGATTCGTCAAACCTGCTTTCCTGCAGTCCGTGTTCTTCTGACTTCTGACTATTTTGTAGTAAGTAACGAATATGCTTCGGGGAAATGTATCGGAGTAAAAGTATACATTTTAATTAGGAAATGTAGTGGAGTAAAAGTAAAAGTTGGCTGAAATATAAAAACTCAAGTAAAGTACAGATACTCCCAAAAAATACTTAAGTACTGTAACGAAGTATTATTACTACGTTACATTACACCACTGCTAATACTGCACTTGGATCAAGTTTCTGACCATATAATCTTTTTATGCAGCAACTGGGATGTTAGTATGGGGGTAGAATTGTTGCATTATTCCAAATAAATAGATTATGTTCCACAAACAAATGTAAAGAGATTTACAAAAAATTAAACAGCGATCTACAAATGTACAGGACGCGATTCACAAATGAATGGCAGGCAAAGTTGTGTTTGTGACATTAAAATGTATTTGTGAATATGTTTTTTATTTGCAAATCTCATTTTATTTATTTGTGAATTTAATTAATGTTTGTGAAACTCTAAGAATTATTTGTGGATCTCATTCTATTTATTTGTCAATATGTTTAATTTTTTGGATCTCATTCTATCTATTTGTCAATATGTTTAATTTTTTTTGTAAATCTCTTTACATTTGTTTGTGGATCATAATCTATTTATTTGGAATAATGCAACAATTCTACCCCCATACTATTGCAACATGCCATCTATCTGCTGTGCTGTGAGCTGTGATAACAGCAAATCACAATGGCTTATTTACCAAGAGATGAAGATGTACGGGGTCATTTAACTCAATCAACTAAATACATAAGCTCGTTTCAGTTGTTTTCATGATGAGAATGTACTGCAATCAAATGAATATACATCAGTATGTCTGAGATCATCTGCAATAGCTCTGTCCTGCTTTAACAGTTGCTAAATGTAAGACTTTACATGTACAGATGCTCACGTCTGCCAAAACACATGTAACTGACTACAACACAAACACAGCATCACAGTTTATCACTTCTGTTGCAACTTCAGTTGCTTCTTCACTTAGCATGCCACAAAATGCTTTTAATATGTTTCTGTTTTGTAGTAACCAAGGTAACCAAGATCAGACGTTACTCCTCAGACACCAAGCAGTCTCGAGTCCAAGACAGTGCATCATCTTTATCATCTTTATTATACTGGACTAACAAGGAACAGTTAGAGCCAAAGAGGAAGTAAGTTCAAGTAAATGTCTGCATTGACCATTAAACCGTGTAATTTTTTGCATAACTGAAGAGACAAACTGACCAACAGGAAGTTTTGGATCTGCTGAATGTGTATTTTTCAAGCAATTTATTGCGGCTTTCACTGTTATTTTTCTGCACAGTGATGACTAGTGAAGAGTGTTTCTACTAATTTACTTAAAGGGGTCATATGATGCGATTTCAAGTTTTCCTTTCTCTTTGGAGTGTTACAAGCTGTTCGTGAATAGATAAGATCCTATCTGTGTTTCGTTGTGAAAGCGAAACTACTTGGTTTGGCCTTCCAAAAGAGGACACAACTAGAAATCAGTGGTTAAGTTGTATGTACAACACTGTTCCAGAACAGTTCAACCCAAATATTCAGATGCGAGCAACGCTTTTTACGGAGGACTGTTTCCTGATCCTGGGAGAGTAGACTACAATGCCGGTGTTCTGGTGAATTCAGTTCCCCTGTTTCCCCTTCGGCGCGCATGCTGACCCTATACAGTCTATGATGCTGACAAATAATGCTGACTCACAGCCTGTAAGTACGTTTTCATATTTAAAGAATTTGCCACTGACGATTCAAACGCGAGTTTTGAGCAGTGTAGAGTAGC
>NW_015641092.1:4252-5623 GCF_001515625.1 Sinocyclocheilus rhinocerous
CCCGTCCCTTCCTGCTGATGCTCTTATATGACACTGATATAAACACTTCACACCCACTCCACTCAACCTCCCAGTAACAGCGTCCACATACACTCTCTCTACACAACACTTGAGGATAATAATGAAATCTGTCTGGATGATCAGGATACTGCTGGACTCCGGCGGTGAAGGTAACCACTCTCTTCCTCTCAGACAGACAGAGGTGTTTATTCACTGTGTTTGGATCCAGAGTGAACCGACTGGAATCTGATGGAGATAAAACATGCAAAAAAATTAATCAATAAGAAGAATGAGACACTGAAAAATCCCCACCACAAATGCATAGACAAGCAGAGTGTTAACAAACAGTGAAAAAAAAGAAAAAAATCAGAAAGTGAAAATTCACAGTGCTGTTGAACCAAAATATCAGCATTCCCGAAACGCTGCTTGACCAATCAGATTTGAACGGTCTGTCGAAACGATTTGTTGTATAATTTCAGTACTATGCATATTGTATAAATTAATATATAATTTTTAATTATGATATATTAATATCACTTTCATGGATTTCACTTAGTACTATAATTGTGACATTTTTATCAGGTTTGGTTATATGTTTATAATATAAATATTTACTTTTAATGTATCTACAGCGAACCTTTTAGCAATGTACGTGTACATGTTGCTGGTTCGCTGAAAATGTATGAAATCAGAAATGTGTGAAATCAGAAAAACATGTCTGTTGTTACGGTCTCTCTAAGGAAGGCGAAGAAGACGAGAAAGAATAATCCACAAAGAAAGTCTTTAATATTATAATCCACATGAAACTCAGACAAGGAAACAACTCAGGGTAGTAGTACCATCAAACAATAACTGACAAACTACTGAACAGAAAGAAGACTTTAAGTAATGCATCTGATGAGGGGAAAACAGGTGAAGGGAGTTAACTAATAATGACTAACGAGCAAATTAACTAAAGAGCTAAACCAAACAGGAACAAAACCATGACATCTGTATTGTTAGGACATACCAATTATCTTTGTAATGGCTTAAAGGTGCCATAGAATGCATTGATACAGTATTTTAAATTGTTCTCTGATATCTACATAGAAGGTATGTGGCTTAGGTAAGGGCAAAAAATCTCCAGAAACGGTTTTACATGTCCATTTACAACCCTAGGATTTGTCCCTAGAATGAAATGGTCTGTTTTTCCTTATTTGGAAGGGTCATGAATAATAATGTTGAGCTCTGCTCTGATTGGCTGTTTCACAGTGCGGCTCATTTCAGTAGCTCACACAGCAGGAAGGAAACACAGGGAAAATATATATTTCAATACTGTCTCTCGCAGTTATATTGTTGGGTAATTATACTGTATATAAAATGCGGGCATCA
>NW_015641092.1:5633-8761 GCF_001515625.1 Sinocyclocheilus rhinocerous
GAAAATATATATTTCAATACTTTCTCTCGCAGTTATATCGTTGGGTAATTATACTGTATATAAAATGCGGAAATCAGGGAGCTGCTATTAATATGCGGGCATTGAAACTGCTTTTGAATGCACGATCGCGTTTTACTTACACTTTCGAGATTTGCGATCGCACGTGATCTGTGTAAACTACAGCGGCAGTACTTACCACACATTTTACAAGATCAGATGCTTGTCAGTGGTGATTTACTCAGGATCTGTAAATCATTCGCCATCATCCTCAGTCATCTCTCCTTACTCTGTCTATGTGGTAAGTGAAATCTTATGTACTGTGATGTAATAGGCTACCGCTAGCAAGCAGCTAACATGTCCCTTTAGTGGCTCCCGTTATTTTATTAGAATGCGTTATTTGTTTTCTGTGCCCTTCTGAATACAGACACCAACCCATCCCTGCACATCCCATCCCCTGCACAGCCTGGAACATAACATTTATTTCCATGATCTGCCATTTTCGCTGTTGTCCTCACTTGTTTCTTCACAATACTTGCAGAACTTCTGATGATTTGGCTGTGCAGGTCCGGCTGGCATAGAACACGGGTGGGTATATGCAAATGTTGGGGGCGTAACTATTAGGCATCCCGACTGTAACGTCTATTTTTCAGTGGTCTATTGCATGCACGAGATTTACATAAGGAGGAAACAATGGTGTTTGAGGCTCACGGTATGTCATTTCCATGTACAGAACTGTTATTATTCAACTATGCCAAGGTAAATACAGTTTTAGGGTTTGAGAGTCAAATACATACACAATATCTATCTCTCAAATGGACCATTGACACTCCTAATTGAGATTGTAGATAGTGTCAATGGTCCATTTGAGAGATAGGTGGCAGTAACGCACTTATAAGTCTGCGAGCTGCCGTAAAGCAAGAAGAACAAGACGCGAACGCACTCAGGACAGTTCGGACATTGCGGTGAATCAGAGGTAAAAAAAAAAAGATAAATACTGTTCAAGTTTCTTACACAGACCGATCGTTTCGTGTCTTTACACATCAATGAATCGTCACGAGCCGCAGGGTTTAATTTGGTTTTGTTTGTGTATGTTTTTTTTGACTCTCAAAGCCGTGATTCCCATTCACTTCCATTATATGACTGACAGACTGCAACAGTTTGAGTTAAAAATCTTTGTTTGTGTTCTACTGAAGAAACAAAGTCACCTACATCGTGGATGCCCTGGGTGTAAGCAGATAAACATCAAATTTTCATTTTTGGGTGAACTATCCCTTTAAAAAACAATTAAAAATGTGACGCTTCCGCATTTAGTAGCTTCTTATTCACACTCAGCTTAGGGACCATGTGTTTTTTCACGTTTTTATTTACTGTAGATAAAAGGGCACACATGACAATAACAGGTGAAGGAACACTGGATTCATCACAGCCTTCATAAAATAATATTAACACAGTGGGAACACAACTGGGACAGCTAGGACTTAAATTGGCAAAATAGCTGCAGAGGAAGCGGCAAGACCAGGCTGATGGAGAAGACCAAACAAGGCACCATAGAGCAGAGCTCAGATACTTGTTGACCGCCAACTCTGAAGCAGACCAAGTGCCAGGCAGGTAGAACCAGTGGCAGGACTCACAGGAACAGGTCAGGACAGGAACTCTAACACAGAGACAAGACAGGACAAGGCTCCACAGGAACACAATTACTCCAAAGCAAGCAAGGGGATAAATAAAACGAAAGAACTGATAAAGAGTGAAGTAACAAAATAAGAAATAATTACCAATTTAACCAACATACTAACTTAAAGAATATCAAACAAAAATGCAAAACAAAAGATCAGGATTAGAAGAACTGAATAAATATTAAAATAAAAGCAAAAGGCAACAACAGACAAAATGCTAAAACAAGGAGCAAGTCAAGAACATGGAACTACAAAGGACTAGATAAGACAAGGGCACAAGACCAACGAGACAGGGACACATACACAGACAGCAACAAAGATGATGACAGAAAGGGTGAGAATGACCATGAACCAGCAAAGACAATAGGGCAAGGGGCACTATAAATAGGGAGGAAAACACACGAGGAACAGGTGAGCACAATTAGACCAACAAGGCTAACAAGAGGGTGTGGTAAAGAGGAAACGAGGAGGGGCTAGAGAAGCACATGGCTGAGAAAAACAATCAACTAGGCCATGTGCTGACACAAGACAACATAGACACAAGAAACCAACACAAGACAAACAGAGTGTCAGGGCAAAACCCTGACAATTGATCAAGTTATCAATCAGTATTTAACCTCATAGATTGTTAGTTGATTGAATAAAATTATTATTTACCATACACCAGGGAGTAGACATTGAAAATGTATGTGTATTTAATATTTTTCTCTCCCTAACTAACTAAGTAACAAAGCTTTTTACATGCTGAGTTTTTATTCTCTCCTTTTAGGGTCACTGTGACTGCCCAAGTTTGGCTGTCCAGGTTATGGAGGTCATTGGGACCTCTCATCTACGTGACCAACGTGTGATCAGAACATTTATGATATTTCTGTATGTCGGAGAATAACTTTAAATAGTTTCAGTGAATTTCTCCTCTCCTCTCTGAGAAACTGTACTCATTGTCTGTGTGTGTAAAACTAAACACCTGATAAGATTCAGGGCCGAGCCAATCAACTTTGAAGTAGATAAGTGTTTGCTGCGTTCGTGTGTTGGTATCTGTCTATGCAGGGCTCGTCTCCAGGGAGATGTGGAGACGGCACCAGAGGAGTAAGCTTTCATATGGAGATCTGTCGTCAGTCGAATGACCTGTTACGTCTGGTTGGCTGGTTTGTGATTGTAGCTTCGTGTAGCTTTGTTTTTCTGTAAAATCTCTATTACTCTCTGTTGTTTAAAGTGATAAATATAACTTAATTCCCACCATATTTCTGATATTATCTATCAGCCTAATCTGATTAATTTGATCATTCGCTTTTATTCTAAAACCACGAGTGCAGCGCATCTTCAGCGCGTTAGCATTCGTTAGCTTGTCATTAGCGTTTCCATTCGTGCCTATTGCTTTTTTTTTTCTTTCTTTTTTTTTCTTTTTTCTATCGCTCCGTTTTTTGTTTTTCACAAGTTCATCAAACAACTGTG
>NW_015641093.1:0-2160 GCF_001515625.1 Sinocyclocheilus rhinocerous
CAACTACACAATTATCTAACATGCATATTACTGAAAAAAGTACCCTATTACAACAAATCTTAAATTGCAAGCTTTATAACGTACTGCATTCTGCATACCCGGGCGAGCAGAGCTCATTAGCATTTAAAGATGAATGAAGAATAAACACCAACCTCCTTGTTCCTCCTCTTTTATCCTCCAGTTTTCTGGTTCCTCGTGTTTTATTCTCCAGGTTTCTGGTTCCTCGTGTTTTATTCTCCAGGTTTCTGGTTCACTCGTTTTCTCCTCACTCTCTTCTTTAACAAACACCATCTTCACAGCAGCAGATCTCAGTTCAGATGATACTCCTCCAGATATTCCTGCTTGCTTCAAAACTTAGTCACGACTGTGAGGATGAGAATATTACAGGTATATGCTGACCTGATTCAAAAACTGTATTTTTCTATTTACAGAAACAACATTTCTAACCGTTTAAACCAGTATCAAGAAAAAACAACAGAGACCGCGGTGAAACTAATCTTCTTCCTCTGAGGTTTCATGGTGTTTGGCAAACAAGTGTATGTGTTTAGCGCCACCCGCTGGACTGGAGAGTGAAGCGGCGAGAGGAGGGAAATAATACGGGGAAAATTACTAAGGTGAGCTGATTTTTCTTTATTCAAAAAAAGCCGAACTGCATAAATAAATGAAAAGGATTTAAAATGATAGCCTCGCATGGTATTTGATCAGCATCAGCAGTCTTTGTGATTGAGGATTTGAGAAGAAAAACGAGCGAATTATTAGTGAAATATGTAATTGAAAATCACACAACGTTGCAGCATTTAAATATGGAAATTAAGATCAATAAAAACAAGTGATAATAATAAGATGTAGCCTAATTAAAAATAATAAATAATAATAATAACATTAATAATAATACAATTGAACAGGTTTAGCATGAAAAACAACATAATTTTGTTATGTGTCCTTCTAAATATCTGGGACTTAATTAAGACATGACCGACTGTGTTTAGAAGCATATTTTGATATATTTTTGTGTGTATTTGTCCTTTCAAATTCAAAACAAAATAAGTCATGAGAAAATTCAATTCTGAAAATACTTTATTTAACACATCATACACGAATACACAGTTGTTTATATTAGACCAAAGGTATTAGCATTTGAACTCTTTCTAACATTGACCTTCTACCATTCTCTCTGTCCTCTTTAATAAACTCAGTTTTTGCAGATTTCAGCTCTTCCTGATGATTTGATGCTCGTCTTCACTTGCGAACTGATGACAATATTCCAGCATTTATTGGTAAATTACTGTGGGAGGAGCTTCACTGATGATGTGTTGCAGTGGGAGGAGCTTCACTGATGATGTGTTGCAGTGGGCGGAGCTGATCTGCCAAAATCAAATATGTGATCAGTGTTGCCAACTGCTTTCAATTGAAAGTAGCTAAAACTGGTAGCTAAATGTCACTAGATGACATCACAATGGCAAATTCACTGATCTATATAAAGATGAACATAGATCAGTGATGAGAACTTAGATAAGGGGCGGGGAAGTCGCTAAATCTAGCTACAAAGTAGCTAAATTGGCAACACTGTATGTGATCCTGGACCACAAAACCAGTCATAATCCAGACAGCAAATTTCCTGAGGCCCAGATCAGGCCCACACCTGACACTTTCATCTGGCCCACATACCGCGTGGAATGATGGCACTTGGGCGGTCTGCTGCTGTTTGCCAGATTTGGGCCTCAAGTAAACCTTAGCATTGCAGCATGTAAGCCAACCATATAAACCAAAACTGGCACTAGTGTGGGCCACAGTTGATTTTTATTCTAATCCTGGTCTTCCCCACATTCCTCAAGTGGCCCACATGCTGCATGGAATGGTGGCATTTAGGCAGTGGTCGACAAGCAGGCCACTGCACAGCCACATTTTAGCAAATAATGAACCAATTAAACCATAAATATACATTATCTGGGCCACACTAAGACTTAAGTGAGTTATGCATTAACAGTACTCAACATATTGTAAAGATACATTTTAAAATGTCCTCCCTAAATGTTCAAATAAGTTCCAGAAATGTGTCCTACTTGGTAAAATCATCCCAACCAAAGTTTTGCACAAGCAGCAAGCCAAATGTCAGATAAATATTCAAAGACCCATTCCAAGACTTTAAAAACAGTTCTT
>NW_015641094.1:0-114 GCF_001515625.1 Sinocyclocheilus rhinocerous
AGCCTGGGGGAAAAAGCTGTTGAGCAGAATGGCGGAGCGGGCTCTTATGCTCCGGTACCTTCCTGATGGTAGGAGCTGGAAGAGACTGTGGGAGGGATGGGTGGGGTCCTTCAC
>NW_015641094.1:884-1695 GCF_001515625.1 Sinocyclocheilus rhinocerous
CACAGCCTTGTGGGGCACCTGTGCTCAGTGTGGTAGTGCTCGAGGTGTTGTGGCCGACACGGACTGACTGAGGTCTTCCAGATAGAAAGTCCAGGATCCAATTACAGAGGGAATTGCTAAGGCCCAGCAGGTTTAGTTTATTGATGAGCTGTTGTGGGATTATTGTGTTGAATGCTGAGCTGAAGTCGATGAACAGCATTCTAACATAGGAGTCTTTTTTTTTTAGGCTTTTATTTATTTTTATCCTTTTTTATTGTTTCTTTAGTGCTTAAATGCTTTGTGTCATTATTGTCTGTTTCTTTTAGCTTTGTAAAGCACTTTGGTCAACACCAGTTGATTTTAAATGTGCTATACAAATAAACTTGTATTTATTTTCTAGGTGGGTAAGAGCCGGGTGGAGGAAATTGCATCGTCTGTAGAGCGGTTTGGACGGTATGCAAACTGGAGCGGATCGAGTGTGTTGGGGAGGCTGGGTTTGATGTTGTGCATGACTAACCTCTCAAAGCACTTCATCATGATTGGAGTCAGTGCAATGGGACGGTAGTCGTTTAGACAGGACACAGGTGATTTCTCTGGTACCGGTATGATTGTTGTGGATTTGAGACATGTGGGGACGACTGCCTGGCTCAGCGAGGTGTTGAAGATATCTGTTAGGACATCTGTCAGCTGTGCAGCACAGTCTCTCAGTACACGGCCAGGTATGTTGTCAGGACCCGCAGCCTTGCGTGGGTTTACGTCAGCTGGAGACAGACGGAGTGCCTGGTCATTGGGAGGTATGGGCAGTTTTTGTGCAGGTGTGTCATTCTGCATT
>NW_015641095.1:0-1804 GCF_001515625.1 Sinocyclocheilus rhinocerous
TTCTTTCATTCGCTTTTGTTTGCGTCGAGGAGATGAGGATTGATCATGACTGTCATTTGAGATGGGTGCCGCCATGTTTGTTCGCGCCGCAGTTCAGAGAGTCCTGTCAGTCGGATTTACAGCACGTGAATTCATCAATTTTTTCTGAAATACATGCAAGTAAATGGCCAGTGAACTGGGAGAAGAACAGAGTGAACTTTATAGTTACTAGTGATATTAATAAAAACACGTTGGCAAATTATCTTTGAATGGATTGTTATTGCTGCTTCCATAAACATCTGTGTGTGTTTTACGAACTCTAAATATATTGTTTTACTAGTACTTACACTGTCAGAAAAAAAGGGTACGGTTGGGGTCCGTTTGTGAACACTTAGGGTACAAATGGTGAAGTTGTACCCTTAATGGGTCATAGTTACACCTTAGGGTACTCATATGTACCCTTTAGGGGTAAAAAAGGTACAAATATGTTTCTAACTGTCAGAGGGTCCATGTTTGGACCATTTAATCCCCAAACAAAGGTACAATCACTTGTGTGACAAAAGGAGTAAGCCAAAGTGTATGAAACGGATTAGATTAAACAGAGTAAGATATAAATTTTCATGAGTTGTTGGTTATTTGGAAGAGATGCACAACATAACCAAATATATTTAAGAGCCCACATCTTTACTGAGAGTAAGATATTAATTTTCATGAGTTGTTGGTTATTTGGAAGAGATGCACAACATAACCAAAATATATTTAAGAGCCCACATCTTTACTGACTAGTTCTGAACAGTATACAAACACATGACATTTAAATGATTATTCAGAGCATCAAGATAATAACTTTTAAACATAAAGCAAATGTATTAAAGTAGGCCTGCATTTTTAATTGTAATTAATTTAGAGTTAAACAAATACATGTACTTATCTTTCTTAAAAGCACAATGTAGACGAAACTATTTAACGTTTATTTAACAATATATGGGGTACTTTTACTTTGCCTCAAAGTTCAAGTACGCATTTTCGCAGCCGGCCTTCTTCAAATTTGCGTCGTCCAATGGGATTATAGCCTGCGCGGTGCATTTTAATGCGCGCAAAGTTGATATTGTGCACGAGCACGACGGTTATTCGACATCATGGCGGTCTCACTTCTGATGCTGTCGACGGAGGATCTTCTTCAAAAATTAGAAGAAGCTGGAATACATGTCACTGAAGACGAAGCACAGAAATTCAGAGGTAAGTTTAGTTTTAAGTACTGTGAAAATCCGTTGGTTCCCTTTCCAGTCATGTTCACTTGACATTGCGTCTGTAGCTAGGCCTAATTGATAATCTGGGTTCTGATTGTTGCAGGAATCCTGGAGATGAACCCGGGGCTGAGGAGAATCGGGATCGCGGAGACATTATAGACCCCTGGAGGTAAGGAAACAACAGGTAATTATGCAGGTAAGGAGTCTGGTAATGTTCGGGTAGTGAACGGTAGACCAGACACTGGAATACTGAGTGGAGTGAGAAGATATAGCGGGCTTGATTGGTGATTGCAGGTGCAGGTGATCAGAATTCGGGTGATTGGGATCTGGTGTGTGTCGGAGGAGGTGACTGTGCTGACGTGAGTGATTGTGATGATTTCCTGACAGTGGGGAGTTACATTTACATCAGGAGAGGAATTTATTTTACTTTATTTTATTTTGCCATATCCACATGCATATTTATTTGAGCGGTACCACTTTTAAATGACGTTCACTTGATAACATGTTGCTGTGACCTCTGGAAGTAACCAAATAATTAGAATTTCCTTTAGGATTTCCAGTGTGGTTGGATGCAT
>NW_015641096.1:0-849 GCF_001515625.1 Sinocyclocheilus rhinocerous
GGGGTACGGCCTCTGCTGGAACAGGGGTCCTGCCGCTGTGGTGTCTGCTCCGGTCTTTGCCTCATTGCGTTTGGGGAGACCAGTTGACCATAAGCCCCTGAAAGCAACAGCACCACATATTGATCACGAACATGTACTTTATTACAGAAGCAACCTCTTTCCAGAGCTCATGTAAGTGCAATTTAAGTGCATTGCATTGTCATTTGTTGTATACTAAACATTTCTGCAACTTTAGTAGGTATCCAATGTAGGGCTATGATTTCCGCAATGTGGAAAATACACTCAGTTATAAAAATGGTATTCACTGTACAAAGTGGAATAAATCACTTTAATTGTCTGTGAATATTAAACCTCAAACTACTGCTATTTAAATATTAAGTCTGCATGTTTTATGTCTCTGTAAAAGAACTCAACAGTTTTTTGTCTAGCATGCATACTTGAAGCATGCATGACACTCGTTGTGTTTTCAGCGTCTGCCGTCTCATTATATGAGGACATGAATACATGAACTTTCAGTCACTTAATGAGCATTTCATCAATTAATTTGATAAACCTATTGTCTGATACACATAGAAACTCAAAAGATCTTCATTACAACTCTTTACTATAAAAGTTCTTCAATTTAACTTGAAGACATCATTACAAAAATATTTTTCCTATTTTACAGTAGAACATTCTAAAATAGTAATAAAATATTACAGTTGAATTAATAACAATAGTAATAAAGTTTATTAAAACTTTAAGAAATAATAAATTTTTCTTCCATTTTTTTTATTTAAACAGTAAACCTCAGCAGCACTTTGGCAAAAAAGAAAGGAAGTGTTCAAATTGCATTTGATTTTAAAAGAT
>NW_015641097.1:0-6606 GCF_001515625.1 Sinocyclocheilus rhinocerous
TTCCTCTGGTAAATGTTTGAGATATTGTGTGTTTTGTGTAAATGTGTGGTCGTTCAATCTCTTTATTTCTCTCTGTAATATATATAGAGAATACTGCAAGCATCTGCAGATGGCTGAGAATAACACACAGTTCCTGGCGGACTTCCTGTCTCTGATGGTGGAGATCTCACCTGAATCTGAAGACTGTGAGTAACGTTCACCTCTAGACCACACCAGCGTTGAATATTACATGTTGCAGCAATAATAATTCCGTTTTAAGCAATAGTTATTAAATATTATAGCAGCAATTTTGTGGCTCTGATGAAATATTACAGCATTTATTATGAAATCTTACAGCTCTAATTAAATATTAAAATATTGATTAATAATTATTTCAGCATGCATTACTAAAGTATTAGAGTTGAGAAATATTTCAGCTTTAGTTACTAAATGTACAGTTCTACTTAATATTACAATAGTGATTTATAAATATTTCAATCTAATTTCTAATTTTTTATTACAATATTGATAATAAACATTACAGCATTCATTACTAAATATTGCACTAGTTATATTACAGAATTGATTAATAATTATTCCAGTATTACTTATTCAATTTTACTGTTTTAATTATATTACAGTATTGATGAATAAATATTACAGCATTCATTGATAAATACTACAGCACTAGTTATATTTTATTACAAAATCTATTAATAAATATTTAAATGTTGATTATTAAATACTAATAATTGTATATTACAGTACTGATTATGTGATATTACAACTCTAACTAAATATTTCTGCACTTTTTAATCAATATTATAATCTAAATATTAAACCATTGATAATCCAGTCACAATTTTTTATTAAAAACAAATATAATATGCAGTATTGATTGTGAAATATTTTATCTCTTATAATTAGATATTACAGAGCTGATTTTATTTTTTTTATATTTTTTATATCACCCATAATTAAATAACAGTATTACATTGGCAAAAACTAATTACAGCAGTCATAATGAACGAATAAATCATCATGAGCTTAAAATTAAATTTGAATAATTTAATAATTTTACATTCTCATTATGTGAAATGTGAAGATACCTCACGGGGATGAATTTAGCGAAACGTTTGTCTCCAATCAAGAATCTTTCAGTGAACCATGAGAAGCGTCTGACTGAATGTTTTGTAATGTGCTCACAGGTGATCAGGGTCTCATTCATAACCTGATCTTGGATTCTGGGATCCTCTGGAATCTCGCCACACGCGTTTGGCAGAACAAGGATCTCAACACGTAAGATCAGACCCGTCACAGTCTGTTGATTTTTCTGTATTAACAGGATTCAGATGTTTATTGGACAGTCTGATCTCTGCAGGTACGGCTTCCTGGCGCTGTTCGCATCCACCAATGGAGGCGTCACGCGCGTTTACCCCAACACGTGAGTGACGGAGCTTCTGACTCGGCTAATGTTCACTCGATTACAATTAGCTTCATCGTCATATGTTTGTGTGTGTGTTTCAGAGCTGCTGAATCATGGGACGAGGATCCTGAACCTCTGAACTCAAACTTCTTCCGTCGCACTCTGGACAGCAAAGGCTACATCTTCAAAGCGCCAGCGCGAACCTGTGAGACCTCATCTGAACCAAGAAATCACAAACAATAATAGAATTAATAACTGATTAGCATTAAGTCAGCTGCAAAATGTATCAACAATTGTAACAGCATTGATTGCTAAATATTACAGCATTAATTATTAAGCTTGAATTAGTACAATATTAATTACAAAAAATTAGAGCATTGATTTTTAAATATTACAGCTCTAATTAAATATTATAATGTTGATTAAGAAATATTTCAGCATTCATTATAAATATTACAGCTGTTCTTCAATTATTATAATATTAATTACTAAATATTACATCTTTAATTACTAATTTTTTAATATTAAAATATTGATAAATACATATTTCTGTATTTATTACTAAATGTTACAGCATTCATTGCTAAATATTACAGCTTTTCTTTAATTATTACTTTATTACCTAATATTACAGCATTGATTACTAATTTTTACAGCTGTAATTTAATAAATTGGAGCATTGATTAATAAATATTACAGTATTGATTACTAAACATAAAATTTCTAACTGAATATTATAGCTGTATTTATGTATTTTAATATTGGTTAATAATTATAAAAATATGTATTACTAAATATTCCAGATTAATAAATTAATATTACACCATGGATGAATTAATATTTCAACATCATTACTAAATATTACAGCCAACAATTAAATATAATAGCTTTGATTACTAAATATTGCCTTGTAATGAATTATTACAGAGCTGATTTTTCTATTACAGGACCCATAATGAAATAACAGTATTATGTTGGCAATAACTAATCACAGCAGCCATAATGAAATAATGTTGTTGTTGCTGTTTTTTGGCAATCATTAAATTGCATATTATATACTGGGCACCCCATATTGGTCAACCACTGTTGTAAAATTAATAAGATTACATCAACATGAAGTAGTTGACAGGAACATATGTTAAGAAAGTAAATAAAAGAAAGTATAATTTTGATCTCATGTTGACTTTATACATTAATATGTGTGATATTCATCCCTGTATGAAAGCTTTTCACCGTTTTAATGTCTCTGATATTTGTGTTTAGCAATGGATGATCTGTTAATCTCAGAGAATGGCACTGTGGGGATTTTGGTCACCACCGCCGTGGAGGTCGTGATCTCAGGCAAAACCATGAAGCCTGCAGGTGTGTTTCTCTGAAACAGCATGTTTGTGTCCTTTCCTCTTTGATAAGCCTGAGGTTCAAATCTCTTTAGAAGCGATTCTGAGGTCTGTCCCTGGCTTTTTTCATCTTGTGTTCCTGTTATTAGTGGTCGGAGTTAAGCTGGATTTGGAGGCCTGGGTCGACAAGTTCAAGATACTCGCCAGCAATGTGTCAGACAGCAGACAGGCCGCTCATAAGGTACGATTGTTTGGAAAAGCTGTAATAATGGAAGAAAAACATCCTCTTCTAACATTATATTCATCTGTATGGGCATGAGTGTAGTGAGAGATCATAACTTCCTGTTTGTGTTGTGCAGTGCGGCCCCTCCAGATCCTGTGAGATGGACTGTGAAGTGAACAGCGATGTGAGAGAACCTGCACACACAAACTCTGCATGATAACAGATCATTGTGTTAGTTGATCTGGTCTTGAATGTAGATATTATTATGTTTCAGGATTTGTTGTGTTACCTGATCGATGACGGAGGTTTCCTGGTGATGTCCAATCAGAGAGACCACTGGAAGAAGGTGGATGTTCAGAAACACCAAAAATAATGTCACATGAAATCATTCAAATTAAATTTAAATTAGTCTTAAATACACAAAAAAATGGTGAGGTTAATCCTGAGTTTGTTGGTCTTTATGTCCACGTCTGTCTCAGGTGGGTCTGTTCTTCGGCGAGGTCGACCCCTACCTGATGTTCGCCCTCTACAACAGCTCAATCTACGCCCGTCATCAGACCTTCCAGTATCAGTCAGCCTGTGAGCCGACAGCCAGCAGCCACACGGGAGCTGCGCACAGAGGATTCTATGTGGTGAGAAACCGATTAGTTCATGGAGAACCATCACATTGATGTTAAATTATTTATGGTGCTACAGTTAAATTCTCCTTCTAGGAAAACCCATAAAGTAAGTTTTATTCTCTTTAGCCCTCCATTGCTGATTTTCTCAGTCTGGCCTGGTGGACGTCAGCAGCGGCGTGGTAAATACCTCTACACTATTTTTAAAAATGTCCCCTGTTGGTTGTTACGACAACATTTAGTAGACATTTGTAACATCAAACATATCTGGTTTCATACCCTAATAATGTTTATTCAGATACTCATGTGTTATTTTTTCTGGTTTCTTTCAGGTCTGTCCTGCAGCAGTTCCTGTATGGACTCATCTACAGCAGCTGGTTCACCACAGGTTTGACACATCTTCCTTGAAAAAAAAAACATCTTAAACCAGTCAGGCTGTTTTTCTGGTTTTATATGCCACTCTTCAGCTGTTCAGGCTGGGAGACCAGCTTAAACCAGCTAAGACTAGCTTAGGCTGGTTTAAGATGTTGTTGTTGTTTTTTTTAGCAGGATCTTCCAAGACAGCATTCTAACCATAATTCAACAGTGCACAATCACACGAAATAACATAACAATAAACGGTTAGTTCACCCAAAAATGAAAATTCTGTCATTAATTATTCACCCTCATGTTGTTTCAAACCCGTAAGACCTTAAATTAAGATATTTTTGATTTGTTTTTTTAGCAGGATCCTCTTCCAAGACAGCATTCTAACCATAATTCAACAGTGCACAATCACACGAATAACATAACAATAAACGGTTAGTTCACCCAAAAATGAAAATTCTGTCATTAATTATTCACCCTCATGTTGTTTCAAACCTGTAAGACCTTAGTTCATCTTCTGAACACAAATGAAGATATTTTTGATGAAATCCGAGAGCTTTCTGACCCTGCATAGACAACAACACAACTACCGCGGTTAAGGCACAGAAACGTAGGTTAAAATAGTCTTTGTGACATCAGTGGTTCAACTGTAATTGTATGACACTACAAGAGCACTTTTTTTGCGCAAAGAAAACAAAAATAATGACTATATTTAACCATTTCTTCCTGACCCTGCATAGACAACAACACAACTACCGCAGTTAAGGCACAGAAACGTAGTAAGGAGTAAGTATTAAGGAGTAAGGAGGTCCTTGTGACATCAGTGGTTCAACTGTAAATTTATGACGCTACAAGAGCAATTTTTTATGTGCAAAGAAAACAAAAATAATGACTATATTTAACCATTTCTTCTCTTCTACGTCATAAAGTCGTTATTTTTGTTTTCTTTGCATACAAAAAGTATTCTCGTAGCTTCATAAAATTACGGTTGAACCACTGATGTGACTATTTTAATGATGTCCTTACTACCTTTCTGGGCCTTAAAAGTGGTAGTTGCGTTTTCACCCAAAATTCTATCCGTTTAACATGTTGCTAAACTAATGAGCCAATACTTCAAACTCAATAAATATACAGCGCATACATTTTAATTAGACATTTTCTGTCGATACTTCCTAAAATACATTTATAAATAGTGAGTAATTAATGACAGTTCACCCAAAATTCTATCCCTTTAACATGTTGCTAAACTAATGAGCCAATACTCCAAACTCAATAAATATACAGCGCATACATTTTAATTAGACATTTTCTGTCGATACTTCCTAAAATACATTTATAAATGAGCTTTGAGCATTCTGGGATTGCATTATGTTCAATTGTGTCTTCTAGAAGATGTCTGGGCTGAGAGTTCGGGCACTAAAGGGAGCAGCAGCTGTGTGACGATTCACAGTCAGTTCTACTTCACTAACACCACCAACTCCTTTAACATGCTGCAGGATTGTGGGAACTGCTCCAGGTGTGTGTGTGTGTGTGTGTATGTAAAAAGTCATAAGTGCATTTTAATACACACTTTTCCCAACACAAACTCTCTTTCTGTCAGATTGTTCCACGCCAAGCGTATAGAAAACACAAACCTACTGTTTGTGGTGGCAGAGACGCTGCCCTGCAGCTCCTGCGAGATCGAGAAACTCCTACCTGTCAGAACAAAGTGTATCCTTCCTTCCCATAATCCTCTGCTCACAGAGCGACACTAACAGATACTAATCAGCTGTCATCTGTGTTTGAATGATGGACAGATGACAGACTGAGCTTGTGGCGTTTCCTTAATTTTCTTCTTCAGCTCAAGAAGAGAATCCGTGTGAGGTGTTAAACTCCGCCCGCTATCGGAAAGGACCTGACAAATGCTTCGACTACAACTCAGAGGTGAAGCGCTGTCTGTTTCTCTGATCAAACGCAGTTGTTGTTTTTTTTAAGATTTATTTTTGGCATTTTGCCTTTATTAAGATAGTGTAGAGTAGACAGGAAGCGAAGTGGGAGAGAGATTGGGGGGTGGGATCAGGAAAGGTCCTCAAGCCGGGATTCGAACTCGGGACGCCTGCAACGCAATGGCGTTATATTGTTGGTGAACTGCCCACTAGGCTATCAGCTCCGACCAAACAGTTTATTATGTTTTATAATTTTTATTTTATAGACAACATCCATACAACCATCCAGAACACTTGAGCAATCACATTGCAACATTCTGGCAATCTCCCAGAACACCCTAGCAGCCACATGGTCAAATAGCTGAAACCCTCAAGCAGTCACATAGTAATGTCGTGCTGAAACACATAGCGTCCAGGCGATTACTTAGAAAACTCAGGTAATCGCATAGTAATGTCCTGGCAACTACCCAGAACACCCTAGCAGCCACATGGTCAAATAGCTGAAACCCTCAAGCAGTCACATAGTAATGTCGTGCTGAAACACATAGCGTCCAGGCGATTACTTAGAAAACTCAGGTAATCGCATAGTAATGTCCTGGCAACTACCCAGAACACCCTAGCAGCCACATGGTCAAATAGCTGAAACCCTCAAGCAGTCACATAGTAATGTCGTGCTGAAACACATAGCGTCCAGGCGATTACTTAGAAAACTCAGGTAATCGCATAGTAATGA